>NW_027098903.1:0-155749 GCF_037042795.1 Molothrus aeneus | reverse complement strand
AAATTTGGGGAAAATTTGGGGGCAAACTGGGGAATTTTGGGGAAATTTGGGGGGAAATTTGGGGGAATTTTGGGTGAAAATGTCAAAAATTTGGGGAAGTTTTGGGGAGAAAATGGGGAGATTTGGGTGGAAAATGTCAAAAATTTGGGGGAAATTTGGGGTGAAAAGGTCAAAAATTTTGGGGAATTTGGGGTGAAAATGGGGAAAATTGGGAAATTTGGGGTGAAAATGGGGAAAATTGGGGAAAATGGGGAAATTTGGGGTGAAAATGTCAAAAATTTCGGAAATTTGGGGGGGAAAATGTCAAAAATTTGGGGGGAAATTTGGGGAGAAAATGGGAAAAATTGGGGAAATTTGGGGAAAATTTGGGGGCAAACTGGGGAATTTTGGGAAAATTGGGGTGAAAATGTCAAAAATTTCAAAAATTTGGGGGGAAATTTGGGGAGAAAATGGGGAAAATTGGGGAAAATTTGGGGGCAAACTGGGGAATTTTGGGGAAATTTGGGGGGAAATTTGGGGGAATTTTGGGTGAAAATGTCAAAAATTTGGGGAAGTTTTGGGGAGAAAATGGGAAAATTTGGGGGGAAATGGGGAGATTTGGGTGGAAAATGTCAAAAATTTGGGGGAAATTTGGGGTGAAAAGGTCAAAAATTTTGGGGAATTTGGGGTGAAAATGGGGAAAATTGGGAAATTTGGGGTGAAAATGGGGAAAATTGGAGAAAATGGGGAAATTTGGGGTGAAAATGTCAAAAAATTCGGAAATTTGGGGGGAAATTTGGGGGGGAAATGTCAAAAATTTGGGGGGAAATTTGGGGAGAAAATGGGAAAAATTGGGGAAATTTGGGGGCAAAGTGGGGAATTTTGGGAAAATGGGGAGATTTGGGTGAAAATGTCAAAAATTTGGGGGAAATTTGGGGAGAAAATGGGGAAATTTGGGGGAAACTTGGGGAAATTTGGGGAAAATGGGGGGAAATTTTGGGGGAATTTGGGGAAAATTTGGGGAAGTTTTGGGGGGAAAATTGGGGAAATTTGGGGGAATTTGGGGGGAAATTGGGAAGTTTGGGGGAAAATGGGGAAATTTTGCGTGAAATTGTCAAAAATTTGGGGAAGTTTTGGGGAGAAAATGGGGAAATTTGGGGAAATTTGGGGGCAATTTGGGGGCAAACTGGGGAATTTTGGGAAAATTGGAAAATTTGGGGGAAAATGTCAAAAATTTGGGGGAAATTTGGGGAGAAAATGGGGAAATTTGGGGGGAAACTGAGGGAAATTTGGGGTGGAAAGGTCAAAAATTTGGGGGGAAATTTGGGGGGAAAATGGGGAGGAAATCTGAAAATTCAGGGGGAAACGTCAAAATTTGGGATGAAAATGTCAAAATTTCAGGAGAAAAACAAAATTTGGGGGAAATTTCAAAAATTTGGGGGAAATTTGGGGGAAATGTCAAAATTTGGGGAGAAAATGGCAAAATTCGGGGAGAATTTCCGAATTTTCAGGGGGGAAATTCCAAATTTTGGGGGAGGTTTGGGGGGGGAATTTTGGGGGTTTTAGGGGTTTTTTGGATATTTTGGGGTTTTTGGGGTGAATCTTTTGGTTTTTAGGGGTTTTGGGGAAGAATTTTGGATTTTCTGGGGTTTTTGGGATATTTGGGGGATTTTTGGGGGGAATTTTGGGCATTTTTGGGTGAAGTTTTGGGAATTTGGGGGGGAATTTTTGGGAGGAATTTTGGGGGCAATTTTTGGGTTTTAGGGGATTTTTGGGGGGAATTTTTTGGGTTTTGGGATTCTTGCAGATCTTTTGAGGTTTCCGGGTGGGAAATTTGGGGGTTTTTGGATATTTTGGGGTTTTTTGGATATTTTGGGGCTTTTTTGGATATTTTGGGGGGTTTTGGATATTTTGGGGGGTTTTTTTGATATTTTGGGAGTTTTTTTTGATATTTTGGGGGTTTTTTGGATATTTTAGGGTTTTTTTGATATTTTGGGGTTTTTTGGATATTTTGGGGGTTTTTTTGATATTTTGGGGGGTTTTTTTGGATATTTTGGGGGTTTTTTTATATTTTGGGGATTTTTGGATATTTTGGGGGGTTTTTTTGCTATTTTGGGAGGTTTTTTTGATATTTTGGGGGTTTTTTGGATATTTTTGGGGTTTTTTTGATATTTTGGGGGGTTTTTGGATATTTTTGAGGTTTTTTGGATATTTTGGGGTTTTTTTGGATATTTTGGGGTTTTTTGGATATTTTGGGGTTTTTTTGGATATTTTGGGGTTTTTTGGATATTTTGGGGTTTTTTGGATATTTTTTTGGGGTTTTTTGGATATTTTGGTGGTTTTTTTGGATATTTTGGGGTTTTTTGGATATTTTGGTGGTTTTTTTGGATATTTTGGGGTTTTTTGGATATTTTGGGGTTTTTTGGATATTTTGGGGTTTTTTTCGGGGGGCACCCCCTGATTTGATGCCTCTGCCCCTCCAGGGGGAGAATTTTGGGCCGGGCCGGGCGGGGCTGAGGCGCAAACTGGGAGAACTGGGAGCGCTGGTGCGGGTGCTGAACCCCGGCCTGAGCCGCCTGCTGGGTGAGAGAAACGGGGGGAAAAACACCAAAAATGGGAAAAACGACCAAAAAAATGGGAAAAAACGACCAAAAAATGGGGGAAAAACGACCAAAAAATGGGAAAAAATGACCAAAAAATGGGAAAAAATGGGAAAAAAAATGGGGGAAAATGGGAAAAAAATGGGGGAAAACGACAAAAAAATGAGAAAAAAACCGACCAAAAAATGGGGGAAAACCGACCAAAATTTGGGGGAAAAACAACCAAAAAAATGGGAAAAAACGACCAAAAAAGGGAAAAAACTACCAAAAAATGGGGGAAAACGACAAAAAAATGGGAAAAAACGACCAAAAAATGGGAAAAAATGACCAAAAAAATGGGGAAAAAACGACCAAAAATGGGGAAAAACGACCAAAAAGTGGGAAAAATGACCAAAAAATGGGAAAAAACAACCAAAAAATGGGGGAAGACGACCAAAAAATGGGAAAAAATGACAAAAAAATGGGAAAAAACGACCAAAAAATGGGGAAAAACGACCAAAAAATGGGAAAAATGACCAAAAAATGGGAAAAAACAACCAAAAAATGGGGGGAAAACGACCAAGAAATGGGAAAAAATGACAAAAAAAAAAAAGGGGAAAAAATGACCAAAAAATGGGAAAAAACGACCAAAAAAAATGGGAAAAAATGACCAAAAAATGGGGAAAAATGGGAAAAAACGACCAAAAAAAAGGGAAAAAACGACCAAAAAATGGGGAAAAAACAACCAAAAAATGGGAAAAAATGACAAAAAAAGGGGAAAAAACGACCAAAATTTGAGAAAAAAAACAACCAAAAAAAAAAAAGGGAGAAAAGCACAAAAAATTGGGGAAAAAAACCCCAAAAAAGGAGGGGAAAATCCCAGAAATTGGGGGGAAAACAAGCCACCAAAAACCGGGGGAAAAACCCCAAAAAATTGGGAATAAAAACCTCCCAAAAATGGAGGGGAAAATCCCATGAAAAATTGGGGAAAAACACCAAAAAAAAAAGGGGGAAAATGGGGAAAAAACCAAAATAAATGCAGGGGAAAATCCAAAAATTGGGGGGAAAATCCTAAAAATTGGAAAAAAAAAAAAAAAAACACAAAAAAATGGGAAAAAACCCCAAAAAATTGGGAGAAAAAACCCCAAAAAATTGGGAGAAAAAACCCCAAAAAATTGGGAGAAAAACCCCAAAAAATTGGGAGAAAAAACCCCAAAAAATTGGGAGAAAAACCCCAAAACCGAAATGGAGGAAAAGCCCAAAGCCCTGGGGGGTGGGGGGGACCCAGTGCTGGGGGGACCCCCCGAGTGTCCCCAGCGATGGCCCCAAATGTCCCCTCAATGTCCCCATTGTCCCCAATGGCCCCGGATGGCCCCTGAGTGTCCCCAATCCCCCCCAGTGTCCCCATTAATGTCCCCAGTGATGGCCCCAGTGTCCCCTGAGTGTCCCCAGTGTCCCCAGGCCAGGAGTGTCCCCCTCAGTGTCCCAATGTCCCCAGTGATGTCCCCAATGTCCCCAGGTCAGAGGTGTCCCCATTGCTGTCCCGAGTGTCCCCAATGTCCCCATTGTCCCCAATGTCCCCCATTGTCCCCAGGTCAGAGGTGGCCCCTCAGTGTCCCCAATGTCCCCATTGCTGTCCCCAGGTCAGAGGTGTCCCCATTGTCCCAATGTCCCCATTGTCCCCAATGTCCCCATTGTCCCCATTGTCCCCAATGTCCCCAGGTCAGAGGTGTCCCCAATGTCCCCATTGTCCCCATTGTCCCCATTGTTCCCAATGTCCCCATTGCTGTCCCCAATGTCCCCATTGTCCCCATTGTCCCCAATGTCCCCAGGTCAGAGGTGTCCCCAATGTCCCCATTGTCCCCATTGTCCCCCATGTCCCCATTGTCCCCATTGTCCCCAATGTCCCCAATGTCCCCATTGTCCCCAATGTCCCCAGGTCAGAGGTGTCCCCAATGTCCCCAATGTCCCCATTGTCCCCATTGTCCCCCATGTCCCCAATGTCCCCATTGTCCCCCATGTCCCCATTGTCCCCATTGTCCCCATTGTCCCCATTGTCCCCAATGTCCCCAATGTCCCCAGGTCAGAGGTGTCCCCAATGTCCCCAATGTCCCCATTGTCCCCAATGTCCCCAATGTCCCCATTGCTGTCCCCAATGTCCCCATTGCTGTCCCCAGGTCAGAGGTGGCCTCGCCGCTGCTGCTCTCGGTGGCTCCAGCTCCGGGTGCAGCCCCAGCTGGGCCTGGAGGGGACGCGGCGCCTCTGGGAGGTGACACTGCCACACCTGGGGACACCTGGGGACACCTGGGGACAGCAATGGGGATGTTTGGGGACAGCTGGGGACACTTTGGGGACACTTTGGGGACACTTTGGGGAGGTTCTGTGGGGGTTTAGGGAGAGCTGGGGTGGTTTTATGGGGGTTTGGGGACATTCTGGGGTGGATTTTGGGGGGTTTGGGGACATTTGGGGACATTTTGAGGATATTTGGGGAGGTTTGGGGACATTCTGGGGTGGATTTTGGGGGGTTTGGGGACATTTGGGGACATTCTGGGGTGGTTTGGGGACATTTGGGGACATTTAGGGTGGTTTTGTGGGGGTTTGAGGACATTTGGGGACATTCTGGGGTGGTTTGGGGACATTTTGGGGTGGGTTTGGGGTGGTTTCATGGGGGTTTGGGGACACTTTGGGGACACTTTGGGGACACTTTGGGGTGGTCTGGGTGTGGCTTTTTGGCGCTTGGGGACATCTTGGGGACATCTCTTGAGATCTGGGGACGTTTGGGGGGATTTTGGGGCCATCTGGGGCGGGGTTTTGCGGGGGTTTGGGGACATTTTTTCGGGGACATTTTGGGGACATTTGAGGTGCCCGGGGGCGGTTTTGGGGCCGTTCTGGGGCCGTTTGTCCCCAGGTGTCCCCAAGTGTCCCTTGGTGTCCCCAGGTGCTCTGGACGGGGCTGCCCTGCCCCAACTTCCACCTGTTGGTCACCTGCGCCCTCCTGGAGCTGCTCGGGGACACCCTCGGGGACAGCGACACCCTCGGGGACAGCGACACCCTCGGGGACAGCGACAGTGACAGCGACGCCGCCCAGGGGGACACGGACAGCGAGGACGGCGACGGGGACAAGGTGGGGACAACAACGGGGTGGGGACAACGGGGTGGGGACAACGGGGTGGGGACAACGGGGTGGGGACAACGGGGTGGCACCGGGGACACTGGGATGGGGACACTGGGGACACTGGGATGGGGACACTGGGGACACCAGGGCGGCATTGGGGACACTGGGATTGGGGACACTGGGGTGGGTTTGGGGACAGGGTAGGGACACCAGGGTGGCACTGGGGACATTGGGATGGGGACACTGGGGACACCAGGGCGGCACTGGGGACACTGGGATTGGGGACACCGGGGTGGCACTGGGGACATTGGGATGGGGACACTGGGTCAGGGTTGGGGACATTGGAATGGCACCAGGGACACTGGGATGGAACTGGGGACATTGGAATGGCACCAGGGACACTGGGATGGAACTGGGGACACTGGGGTGGCACCAGGGTGGCACCAGGGACACTGGGGACACTGGGATGAGGTTGGGGACAGGGTTGGGGACGCTGGGATGGCACTGGGGACACCGGGGCGGGGACACTGGGGACAATGGGAATGCACTGGGGACACCGGGATGGGGACATGGGGACAGGGTTGGTGACCCCAGGGTGACACTGGGGTGGCATTGGTGTCCCTGGGGTGTCCCTGGGGTGACGTTGGTGACACCGGGGTGTCCCTGGGGTGTCCCTGGGGTGTCCCTGGGGTGGCGTTGGTGACACTGGGGTGGCATTGGTGTCCCCGGGGTGGCGTTGGTGCCACCGGGGTGTCCCTGGTGTCCCCAGGTGTCCCCGCTGGTGTCCCTGGAGGTGGGGCAGGTGCTCAGCAGGGCCGAGGGGATTTTCCTGCAGCTGGCGGCCACCAAGGTCAGTGGGGACACCCGAGCGTCCCCAAAGCGACCCCAAAAATGACCCCAAAAATGTCCCCAACGCGTCCCCAAAACCGACCTGAAAGTGTCCCCAAAAATGACCCAAAGTGTCCCCAAAGTGACCCCAAAAATGACCCCAAAGTGTCCCCAACTGAGTGACCTCAAAACTGACTCCAAAGTGGCCCCAAGTGTCCCTAAAGTGTCCCAAAATTGACCCCAGAAATGTCCCCAAAGTGACCCGAGGGTCCCCCAAAAGGGTCCTTGAAGTGACCCAAAAGTGTCCCCAAAGTGACCCCAAAAGTGTCCCCAGATTGACCCCAGGGTGTCCCCAAGTGTCCCAAAAACTGACCCCAAAGTGACCCCAAAGTGTCCCCAAAGTGTCCCCAAAAGTGACCCCAGAAATGTCCCCAAAGTGTCCCCAAAAGTGACCCCAAAGTGTCCCCTGAACTGTCCCCAGAGTGTCCCCAAAGTGTCCCAAAATTGTCTCCAATTGTCCATCCCCAAACTGACCCCAAAGTGACCCCAGAGTGACCCCAAAAGTGACCTGAAAGTGTCCCCAGAGTGTCCTGAAGTGTCCCCAAACTGACCCCGGAAATGTCCCCAAAATGATCCCAGAGTGTCCCAAAAGTGTCCCCAAAAGTGACCGCGAAGTGACCCCGGAAATGTCCCCAAATGGCCCCAAAGTGACCCTGGTGACCCCGGGTGACCCCTGAGTGACCCCGGGTGACCCCGCTGTTGCCCCTCCCCCAGGATCTGCCCCCGGCCCTGCAGGAGCTGCTGGGGCTGGGGGGGCCCCAACCCCCCCTGGAGCCGCCCCCCGAAAACAACTGAGAAATGAACTGGGATGAACTGGGATAAACTGGGAGGGACTGGGATAAACTGGGAATGAACTGGGAGGGACTGGGAATGAACTGGGATAAACTGGGATAAACTGGGAGGGACTGGGAATGAACTGGGAGGGACTGGGATAAACTGGGATGGACTGGGAGGGACTGGGATGGACTGGGAGAGACTGGGATGGACTGGGATGGACTGGGAGGGACTGGGAGGTACTGGGAGGGACTGGGATAAACTGGGATGGACTGGGAATGAACTGGGAATGAACTGGGATGGACTGGGAATGAACTGGGATGGACTGGGATGGACTGGGATATACTGGGATGGACTGGGATAAACTGGGATGGACTGGGAGGGACTGGGAATGAACTGGGATGGACTGGGATGGACTGGGATAAACTGGGATGGACTGGGATGGACTGGGAATGAACTGGGATGGACTGGGATGGACTGGGATGGACTGGGATAGACTGGGATGAACTGGGAGATACTGGGATAAACTGGGATGGACTGGGATGGACTGGGATGGACTGGGGATGGACTGGGAATGAACTGGGATGGACTGGGAGGGACTGGGAGGGACTGGGATGGACTGGGATGGACTGGGAATGGACTGGGATAAACTGGGATAAACTGGGATGGACTGGGATATACTGGGATGGACTGGGATGGACTGGGAGGGACTGGGATAAACTGGGATGGACTGGGATGGACTGGGATAAACTGGGATGGACTGGGATGGACTGGGAGCCCAAACTGGGAGCACTGGGAGCCCCAAACTGGGAGCACTGGGAGCCCAGACTGGGAGCACTGGGAGCCCCAAACTGGGAGCACTGGGAGCCCAAACTGGGAGCACTGGGAGCCCAAACTGGGAGCACTGGGAGCCCAGACTGGTTTTGCCCCTCCCCCTCTCTGTGCTGCATTAAAGTTACTGGAACCCAACGGAGATTTTGGGATTCTTTGGGGATTTTTGGGGATTTTTTGGGGGGTTTGGGTTTTTTGGGGGTTTTGGAGTTTTTGAGGGGATTTTTGGGGGGATTTCTTGGGGTTTTTGGGGCATTTCTTGATGGTTTTTTTGGAGATTCTTTTATGGTTTTGGGGGATTTTTTGGGGTTTTTTGGGAGGTTTTGGGGAATTTCTTGATGGTTTTTTTGGAGATTCTTTTATGGTTTTGGGGGATTTTTTGGGAGGTTTTGGGGAATTTCTTGGGGTTTTTTGGGGGGGATTTTTGGGAGGTTTTGGGGCTTTTCTTGGGGTTTTTTGGGGTTTTTTTGGGAGGTTTTTTCTTTTTATTTTTTGGGGGGGGGGTTTCCTGAGTTTTTGGGGTTTTTGGGGTGTTTTTGTCAGTGTTTTCTTGAGTTTTTTGGGTGGATTTGGGGTGGTTTAGGGGAGTGGTTCTGGGGGTGCTTTGGGGTTTTTTTTGGGGTGTTTTTGGGGACATTTGGGGGCATTTTTGGGGGGTCCCGGGGAGGGGATTTGGGGATGTCTCACCTGGGTTCCAAAGGGATTTTGAGGCATTTTCAGGGGTTTTTTTGGGGTGGGTTTGGAGGAGTTTGTGGGGATGTTTTTGGGGGTGCTTTTGGGGATGTTTTTGGGGTGTTTTCAGGGTTTTTTGGGGTGGATTTGGGCGGTTTTGGGGCTGTTTTTCGGGAGTCTCAGGGATGTTTTTTGGGGGTCCTGCAGGTGTCCCGGGGAGGGGATTTGGGGATGTCTCACCTGGGTTCCAAAGGGGGCCCTGAGGGTGATTTTGGGGTGCTTTTGGGATGTTTTTGGGGTTTTTTTAGGGTGAGTTTGGGGTGGTTTTAGGGTGTTTTTGGGGATCCAAGGAAGGGGATTTGGGGATGTCTCACCTAAGCTCCAAAAGATGATCCCGGAGGTGCTTTTGGGGTATTTTTGGGGTGTTTTTGGGGTGGTTTTGGGTTTTTTTCTAGGGTTTTGTTAGGGCCTTTTCGGGAGTGGGTTTGGGGTGGTGTTTGGAGGGGGTCCCAAGGGTGTCCCGAGGAGAGGATTCGGGGTTGTCTCACCTGAGTTCCCAGAAGCCGATGCCGAGGACGCCGTTCTGATGATTTTTCGGTGGTTTTGGGGCTGGTTTTGGGGTGTTTTTCCGGCGGTTTTGGGGTGTCCCGAGGGGGCAGCGCCGTGAGGGGACGGCGGGAGCGGCGGCGCCCCCTGGCGGCCGAGGCGGCGGCGGCGGCACCGCGCATGCGCAAAATGGCAGCGGCCGCCGCAAGATGGCGCCAAAGGGCGGGCACGCCCCCCTGCTCAGGCCACGCCCCCGTCCTCAAAACCACGCCCATTCCCGTCCATATTAGGTTATGAAGCCCCGCCCTTCTGATTCCCACCTCTTTATTAGGCCACGCCCGTTTCATTGACTGCTCTGTAATTCCTTATTAATATTAATTAGGGGGCGTGACCACACAGGACTCCACTACTTAATACAGGGCAGCTCTAATTGGAAAAAAGTCATGAATATTAATGAGGGGCATAATGTATGATGTAACAGCTGATTAATAATAATTATGAGACATGAGTGCGTGTTGCTAATTAATGTTAATGAGGGGCAGGCTCATTGATATTCACAAAGGTGGGTGATCATTGTGGTCAGCTCATTATTATTCACGAAGCGGTGGACGCCAGGTACATTAAAACGGAGTAGGCCGTTAATTAGCCTACTAATGAGCTGCGGCTCATTAATACTCGTTATAATTGACCGTTGGTCCTTATTGACGCTAATATTAAAGACACGTTAATTAGATAATCTGCTAATTACTATTCATGAGCCTCGTTAAAGATCACAGTGTTATTCATATTCATAATCAATCCAGTATCTACAATGTAATCTTAATTGCTAATGACCAACAGCTCATTAATATTCATGAGGGAGAGGATAGCCCCACCCCAAGCCCCTCCCCCAATGAAAACGGGGGCGTGGCTTCCCAGAGGGGCGTGGCCCAACCATGGTGGGCGTGGCCTTGCAGGTGCTCTGAGGACATTGGGGTGTGGTTTGAAAGTGGGTGTGGCCTGCAGCTGTTCTGATTTCTGGGTGTGTCTGTGGGCGTGGCCTGTCCTTATATGGTAAAATGGCTTTAAAAGGTGTGGCCTTGGTCACTTGGGGGCGTGGTTTCCCTGACCTATTCCAGGTGTGTCCTGGTGCGCTCAGTGGGCGTGGCTTTGTGAGGTGGGCGTGGCCTCTATGCCCCATTTGGGGCCAGGAGGGAGGAGAGGGGGCGGGGCAACTTTCTGGTGGGGGCGTGGCTTCCCTCTTGCCAAACATACCTTCAAGCACTAAGTGGGCGTGGCCTCAAAATGTGGGCGTGGCTTTCCTGCCCAGTCCTGGCAGGCTTTGCAAGGTGGGCGTGGCCTCAGTGCCCTCTACCGATCGGGGGCGTGGCTTTCCCGCGAGGGCGTGGCTTCACCCCCATTTTGGGCATACCCTTGCTGATCATGGGCGTGGCTTTGTCGGGTGGGCGTGGTTTCCCGCGCGCCCGTTGTGGGCGTGTCCTATGCCGATCGTGGGCGTGGGTCCAGTGTCCTCTACCAATCGGGGGCGTGGCTTTATAGGAGTGGGCGTGGCTTCAATTCCCTCTAACAAGCGGGGGTGTGGCTTTCCTGGGGTGGGCGTGTCTTCAGTGCCCTCTACCGATGGGGGCGTGGCTTTCCTGTGATGGGCGTGTCTTCAGTGCCCTCTACCGATCGGGGGCGTGACTTTAGCGGAGTGGGCGTGGCTTCAATACCCACTACCGATCGGGGGCGTGGGTTCCCTTAGTGGGCGTGCCCTCTACCCACCAGTGGGCGTGGCTTCGCCAAGTGGGCGTGTCCTTCTTTATGGGCGTGTCCTCCCCTCCCCACTCCCTCCTTCCTCCCCCCGCCCCCCCCTCCTCCTCCTCCAGTGGGCGTGGCCGGGGGGGTGGGGGTGGGCGGGGGGGTGGGGTCGGGCAGGGCCGTTCCCATTGGCCGTGGGCGGTCGCGTGGGCGTGTCCGGCGGGGCGGCCGTGGGCGTGTCCGGCGGTGGGCGGGGCCGGCGGTGGGCGGGGCCAGGCCGGGCCGCTCTCGCTCGGTCTCCGCCGTTTCTCGGCCGCCCCCGGCGCTCGCGGAGCCCCGGCAGGTACCGAGCGGGGGGGGGAGGGGAGGGGTCGGGGGGTACCTGAGGGGGGAGGGGGGAGGGGAGGGGGCTCACCTGAGGGTGGGGGAGGGGCGGCGCACCTGGGGAGGGGTCGCGCGCACCTTTTTGGGTGTGGGGGGGAGGGGAGGGGAAGAGCGGCGGATTTGGGGATGGATTTTGGGGAGGGGGGGGAGGGGGGGGAGGGGGGGAATTTGGGGAGGGGGATGGGGGCGGGGGAGGGGATTTGGGGCGGGGGTCGCGGAATCGGGGCCGCGCGCCGGGGGAGGGGTGGGGGAGGGGGAGGAACGGGGCCGTTTTTTGGGGGGGTGGGGGAGGAGGGGGGGGGGTTAAAATTGGGGGGGGGGCGTGCAAAAAAAAGGGGGGGTGGGGGAGGGGAGATGAGGAGGGGGGGAGGGGTCGCGGCGTGCACGCGGTGTGGGGTGGGGGGGGAGGGGGGGTGGGCGTGCAAAAAGGGGGAGGGGCGCGCGTGCAAATGTGGGGGGGGAGGGGTCGCTGCAGTGACACGTGGGGGGGGGGATGGGCGTGCAAATGTGGGGAGGGGGCGGGGAGGGAAAACCACGCCCCCTTTTCAAACCCCCCGGTTTGGAGACCCCTCCCCAAATTCGCGACCTTTCCCCCTAATTATGGAGCCCTCCCCTCACTCATTAAGGACCCCCTCGGTTAATTAACACGCCTCCCCTCATTAAGGAGCCCTCCGATAATTAAAGCCCCCTCCCCTCATTAAGGACCCTCCCCTCATTAAGGAGCCCTCCGATAATTAAAGCCCCCTCCCCTCATTAAGGACCCCCTCCAATAATTAGGGACCCCTCCCCTAATTAAGGAGCCCTCCTCTAATTAAGGAGCCCTCCAATAATTAGGGACCCCTCCCCTATTTAAGGACCCCTCCCTCAATTAAGGCCCCGCCCCAATTTAGCGACCCCTACCCCAATTAAGGGAGGAGTCGCTAATTAAGGACACTGCCCTAATTAGGGACCCCTCCCTAATTAAAGAGCCCTCGCTCAATTGAGGAGCCCTCCTCTAATTGAGGAGCCCTCCTCCAATTAAGGACCCCTCCCCTAATTAAGGACCCTTCCCCTAATTAAAGCCCCGCCCCAATTTAGCGACCCTTACCCTAATTAAGTCAGGCGTCCCTAATTAGGGGCACCCCCTCCCCAATTAAGAGACCCGTCCATAATTAAGGACACTGCCCTAATTAGGGACCCCTCCCTAATTAAGGACCCCTCTCCTAATTAAGGACCCCTCTCCTAATTAAGGACCCTTCCCCTAATTAAGGAACCCTCCCCTAATTAAGGAACCCTCCCCTAATTAAAGCCCCGCCCCAATTTGGCGACCCCTGCCCCAATTAAGGGAGGAGTCCCTAATTAAGGGCACCCCCTCCCCAATTAAGAGACCCATCGGTAATTAAGGACACTGCCCTAATTAAGGACCCCTCCCCAATTAAGGACCCCTCCCTAATTAGGAGCCCCTTCCCCAATTAAGGACCCCTCCCTAATTAGTCAACCCTGCCCTAATTAAGGACACCCCCCTAATTAAGTGACCGTTCCCTAATTAGGGACCCCTCCCCAATTAAACGACCCCTCCTTAATTAAGAGACCCCTCCCCAATTTCAGGAGCCCTCCCTAATTAACAGCCCCCCCCAATTAAACGACCCCTCTCTAATTAAGCGACCCCTGCTCAATTAATGACCTTTCCCCAATTAAATGACCCCTCCCTAATTAAGCCCCCCTCTCCCTAATTAATCACCCCTCTCCAATTTAAGGCCTGTCCCTAATTAATGACCCCTTCCCTAATTAAGGACCCCTCCCTAATCAAGAACCTCTCCCCAATTAAGCGCCCCCTTCGTAATTAAGGACCTGCCCCTAATTAATCACCCCACCCCCAATTTTGCGCCCCCTCCCTAATTAACGACCCTTCCCTAATTAAGGCCCCCTCCCCAATTAAACAACACTCCGCTAATTAGGGATCACCCCCCAATTAAGGACCCCTCCCTAATTAATGAGACCCCCAATTAATGATCCCTCTCTAATTAACAATCCCCCCAATTAACGATCCCTCTCTACGTAATCACTGCCCCAATTATTGACCCCTCTCTAATTAATGATCCCCCACTAAGGACCCGTCTCTAATTAAGGACCCCTCCCCAATTTAGGGCCTAATTAATGACCCCCCACTAATGACCCCTCTCTAATTAACGACCCCCCCATTAATGACCTCTCTCTAATTAACGCCTCCCATTAATGACCTCTCTAATTAATGACTCCCCCAATTAATGACACCCCCAATTAATGACCCCTCTCTAATTAAGGACCCCTTCCCAATTTAAGGCCTAATTAATGACCCCTCTCTAATTAATGACCCCCAATTAATCACCCGTCTCTAATTAGTGCCCCCTATTAATGACCCCTGTCTAATTAATGACCCCCAATTAATCACCCATCTCTAATTAATGCCCCAAATTAATGACCCCCTCTAATTAATGCCCCCCAATTAATGACCCATCTCTAATTAATGACCCCCCGATTAATGACCCCTCTCTAATTAATGACCCCTCCCCAATTAATGACCCCTCCCCAATTTCCCACCCCCTCCCCAATTAATGACCCTTCTCTGATTAACACCCCCATTAATGACCCCTCTCTAATTAATAACCCGCCTGTAATTAACGCCCCCCCATTAATGACCCCTCTGTAATTAACACCCCCCCAATTAACGCCCCCCCAATTAACCACCCCCTCAATTCTGCCCCCCCCCAATTAATGACCCCTCCCCAATTCACGGCCTAATTCCCCCCCCCCCCCCTAATTAGCGCCGCTCTCTAATTAACCCGCCCCTCCCCCCCGGGAGCCGCGGCCTCGTTCTGGCCCCGCTTGGCCTCGTTTTGGGCCGAGGCCCCGCCCCCCCCGGGCCAGGTGGGACTCGGGGGGTGACCAAGGGGAGGGGGCGGCGCCCTTGGGGTGACACTGGTGGGGGGTGACGCCCTTGGGGTGACGCTGAGGAGGGGGTGACGCCCTTGGGGTGACGCCCTTGGGGTGACACCGTTGGGGTGACACCGTTGGGGTGACAACTTTAGGGGACATTTTTTTGGGACGGTCTTTGGGGGTGACGCCTTTTTTGGGGTGACGCTTTGCAGGTGACGCTTTGGGATGGCGTTTATTGGGTGACGCTCTTGGGGTGACATTTACTGGGTGACGTTTATTGGGGTGACATTGATTGGGGTGACATTGATGGGGTGACATTGATTGGGTGACACTCTTGGTGTGATGTTTATTGGGGTGACGTTTATTGGGTGACGTTTATTGGGTGACGTTTATTGGGGTGACATTGATTGGGTGACACTCTTGGTGTGATGTTTATTGGGGTGACATTTATTGGGGTGACGTTTATTGGGTGACGTTTATTGGGTGACGTTCATTGGGTGACACTCTAGGGGTGACGTTTACTGGTTGACGTTTATTGGGGTGACATTTATTGGGTGACGTTTATTGGGTGACATTCATTGGGTGACACTCTTGGTGTGATGTTTATTGGGTGACATTGATTGGGGTGACATTCATTGGGTGACACTCTTGGGGTGACATTAATTGGGTGACGTTCATTGGGTGACATTTATTGGGTGACATTCATTGGGTGACACTCTTGGGGTGACATAGATTGGGTGACGCTCTTGGTGTGATGTTTATTGGGTGACACTCTTGGGGTGACATTTTTGTGGGTGACATTTATTGGGTGACATTGACTGGGTGACGTTTATTGGGTGACATTTATTGGGGTGACATTGATTGGGTGACATTGATTGGGTGACACTCTTGGTGTGATGTTTATTGGGTGACATTAATTGGGGTGACATTCATTGGGTGACACTCTTGGGGTGACATTAATTGGGTGACGTTCATTGGGTGACATTGATTGGGTGACATTCATTGGGTGACACTCTTGGTGTGATGTTTATTGGGTGACATTAATTGGGGTGACATTAATTGGGTGACGTTCATTGGGTGACATTTATTGGGTGACATTCATTGGGTGACACTCTTGGGGTGACATAGATTGGGTGACGCTCTTGGTGTGATGTTTATTGGGTGATGTTTATTGGGTGACACTCTTGGGGTGACATTTTTGTGGGTGACGTTTATTGGGTGACATTCTTGGTGTGATGTTTATTCGGTGACGTTTATTGGGTGACATTGATCTGGTGACATTCATTGGGTGACACTCTTGGGGTGATATTAATTGGGTGACATTTATTGGGTGACATTTACTGGGTGACATTAATTGGGTGACATTAGGCGACACTCTTGGGGTGACATTTATTGGGTGACGTTCATTGGGTGACGTTCATTGGGTGACACTCTTGGGGTGACATTAATTGGGTGACGTTTATTGGGTGACATTTATTGGGTGACGTTCATTGGGTGACATTTATTGGGCGATGTTTATTGGGTGACATTAATTGGGTGACATTCATTGGGTGACATTCATTGGGTGACACTCTTGGGGTGACATTTATTGGGTGACGTTCATTGGGTGACGTTTATTGGGTGACATTTATTGGGCGATGTTTATTGGGTGACACTCTTGGGGTGATGTTTATTGGGTGACGTTTATTGGGTGAAACTCATGGGGTGACATTTACTGGGATGACATTCATTGGGTGACGTTTATTGGGTGACGTTTATTGGGTGACGTTTATTGCGGTGACAATTTTCGGGTGACAATTTTCGGGTGACATTTTCGGGACAGTCCTCGGGGTGGCACTTTAGGGTGACACTTTTTGGGACACTTTTTTGGGGGGTGACACTCTTAGGGTGACGATTTTTAGGTGACACTTTTGGGGTGACATTTATTGGGGTGACACATTTGGGACAGTCTAGGGGTGACACTTTTTGGGTGATGTTTATTGGGGTGACATTTATTGGGGTGACACTTTTTGGGTGACACTTTAGGCACGACATTTTTTGGGGTGACATTTTTGGGACAGTCTGGGGGTGACACTGTTTGAGTGACATTCACTGGGGTGACACTTCTGGGTGACACTTTTCGGGACAGTCTTTGGCAGGGTGACACTTTTTGGGTGACATTTATTGGGGTGACACTTTTTGGGTGACATTTATTGGGGGTGACAGTTTTTGGGTGACACTGGGGGTGACACCTTTTGGCAGTGACATTTATTGGGGGTGACACTTTCGGGTGACATTTTTTGGGTGACAATTTTGGGTGACATTTTTAGGGACGACACTTTTGGGCTGACACTTTTTGGGTGACATTTATTGAGGTGACACTTTTGGGGTGACATTTTTTGGGGTGACAATTTTGGAACAGTCTGGGGGTGACACTTTTTTGGGGGTGACACTTTCGAGTGACTCTTATTGGGGTGACATTTATTGGGACAGGTTTTGGGGGTGACACTTTTTGAGGTGACAATTTCTGGCGGTGACAATTTTGGGGGTGACACTTTTTAGGTGACATTTATTGGGGGTGACACTTTTCGGGGGTGACATTTTTGGGTGACATTTTTGGGAGTCTTTGGGGTGACAATTTTGGGGCATGACACTTCTGGGGTGACATTTATTGAGGTGACACTTTTGGGGGTGACACTTTGGGACAGTTTTTGGGGTGACACTTTTAGGTGACATTTATTGGGGGTGACAATTTTTGGGGTGACATTTATCGGGGGTGACAATTTTTGGACGCTGACATTTATTGGGGTGACACTTTTAGGTGACATTTATTGGGCGTGGCATTTTGGGGTGACACTTTTTAGGCGACGCTTTTTGGGACAGTTTTTGGGGTGACACTTTGGGGGTGACACTTCTTGGAACAGGTTTTAGAAGTGACAACTTTTTGAGTGACATTTATTGGGGTGACATTTATTGGGGTGACGTTTTTGGGGTGCGACACTTTGGGCGTGACATTTTTGGGTGATGACACTTCTTAGGGGTGACACTTTTTGGGGTGACATTTATTGCGGGTGACACTTCGGGATGACAATTTTGGGTGACATTTTTTGGGACAGTCTGGGGGTGACACTTCTGGAGGTGACACTTTTTGGATGACATTTATTGGGGGTGACACTTCGGGATGACAATTTTGGGTGACTTTTTTGGGGTGACAATTTTGGATTACATTTTGGGTGACACTTTTAGGTGACATTTATTGGGGGTGACGCTTTTGGGGTGACAATTTTTGGGGCAGTCTTCACTTTTTGAGGTGACAATTTTTGGAGGGTGACGTTTATTGGGGGTGACAGTTTTGGATGACAATTTTGGGTGACATTTATTGGGGTGACATTTTTGGGGGGGTGACATTTATTGTGTGGCACTTTATGGGTGACAATTTCGAGTGACATTTTTTAGGGGCGACGCTTTTGGGGGACACTTTGAGGGGGTGACATTTATTGGGGTGACGCTTTTGGGGACAGTTTTTGGGAGGGTGACACTTTTTGAGTGACAATTTGGGAGGTGGCACCTTTTGTGGTGACATTTCCCGGTGACACTTTCCGGTGGTATTTATTGAGGGTGACACTTTTTTAGGTGACACTTTTTGGGGGGGGGTGACACTTTTTGGGTGACACTTGGGGTGACATTGGGGTGTGGCACCTTTGGGTGACAATTTTGGGTGACACTTTTTGGGACAGCCTTTAGGGTGACAATTTTGGGTGACATTTATTGGGGTGACGTTTTTTGGGACAGTTTTTGGGGGCGACACTTTTTGGGTGACACTTTTGTGGTGGCACTTTTGGGGGGTGACATTTATTGGGGTGACACTTCCGGAGTGACACTTTTTGGGGGTGACACTTTTTGGGTGACATTTATTGGGGTGACATTTACTGGGGGTGACATTTTTCGGGGTGATGCTTGAGGGTGACACTTTTGGAGGGGGTGACACTTTTTGGGGGTGGCACTTTGGGGTGACGTTTCTTGGGGTGACACTTTTTGGGTGACACTTTTTGGGTGACGCTTTTTTAGGTGACATTTATTGGGGGTGACACTTTCGGGTGACACTTTTTGGGTGACATTTTTGGGGGGGGGGGGGTTGGCACACGGGGTCACTGCCGAGGTCCCAGTGCCACCCTCAGTGCCACCATTGGTGTCACCCCCAGTGCCACAGCACCCCCGGTGCCACCCCCGGTGCCACCATTGGTGTCACCTCTGGGGTCCCAGTGCCACCTTCAGTGTCACCCAAAAGTGTCACCCCCGGTGTCACTCCCTGTGTCACACTTGGGGACCAAGTGCCACCCTCAATGTCACCCCCAATGTCACCCTCAGTGTCACCCTCAGTGCCACCCCCAGTGCCACCCCCAATGTCACCCTCAGTGTCACCCCCAGTGCCACCCGTGATGTCACTGCCGGTGTCACCTCCGGGGTCCCAGTGTCACCCCCCTGGTGTCACACGAGGGTCCCATTGTCACCTCTGCTGTCCCATGAGTGTCCCTGTGCCACCCCCATTGTCTCCCCCGTGTCACACTTGGGGACCCAATGTCACCCCCGGTGTCACCTCCAGGGTCCCAGTGCCACCTCTGGTGTCACACGTGGGAAGTCCCAGTGCCACCCCCAGTGCCGCCCTCAATGTCACACGTGAGGACCCAACGTCACCTCCAGTGTCACCTCCGGTGTCACACGTGAGGGGTCCCAGTGCCACCCTCGGTGTCACCTCCAATGTCACCCCCGGTGCCACCCTCGGTGTCACCTCCAATGTCACCCTCGGTGTCACCTCCAATGTCACCCCCGGTGCCACCCTCGGTGTCACCCTCGGTGTCACCTGTGGTGTCACTTCCAATGTCACACCTGGGGTCCCAGTGCCACCCCCGGTGTCACCCCCAGTGTCACTCGAGGGTGCCACTGTCACCCCCCAGTGCCACCCCAGTGTCACCCCCAGTGTCACAGGATTTTGGGGGGATTTTGGGGGATTTGGGGGATTTTTTGGGGATTTTCGAGATGAATTTTGGGGATTTCGGGAGGATTTTGGGGGGATTTTTTGGGCATTTTTGGGGATTTTGGGGGATTTTTTGGGCATTTTTGGGGATTTTGGGGATTTGGGGGATTTTTGAGAGGATTTTGGGGAACTTTTGAGAGGATTTTGGGGGGATTTTTTGGGGGATTTTGGAGGATCTTGGGGGATTTTTGGGGACTTTTGAGAGGATTTTTGAGAGGAATTTTGGGGATTTTGAGAGGATTTTTGGGGGGATTCTTGGGGATTTTTGGGGGTTTTGAGAGGATTTTTAGGGATTTCTGGGGATTTTTGAGAGGATTTTTGGGGGTTTTGATGCGTTTTGGGCCGGTTTTGATGAGGTTTGGGTCGGTTTTGAGGAATTTTGGGCAATTTCGATGAGGTTTTGGATGGTTCTGATGAGTTTTGGTGCCGTTTTGAGGAGATCTGGGTGGTTTTGGTGCCATTTTGACATAATCTGGGTGATTTTGATGACTTTTGGTGCTGGTTTGAGTGGATTTGGGTGATTTTGATGACTTTTGGTGCCATTTTGAGGAGATCCGGGTGATTTTGATGAGTTTTGGAGCAATTTCGAGACAATCTGGGTGATTTTGGTGCCGTTTTGAGGAGATTTGGGTGGTTTTGATGACTTTTGGTGCCATTTTGAGTGGATTTGGGTGATTTTGATGAGTTTTGGTGCCGTTTTGACACAATCTGGGTGGTTTTGATGACTTTTGGTGCCATTTTGAGGAGATCCGGGTGATTTTGATGAGTTTTGGCGCCGTTTTGAGGAGATCTGGGTGGTTTTGGTGCCATTTTGAGGAGATCCGGGTGATTTTGATGAGTTTTGGTGCCGTTTTGAGGAGATCTGGGTGGTTTTGATGACTTTTGGCGCCATATTGAGGAGATCTGGGTGGTTTTGGTGCCATTTTGAGGAGATCTGGGTGGTTTTGGCGCCATTTTGACACAATCTGGGTGGTTTTGATGAGTTTTGGTGCCATTTTGACACAATCTGGGTGATTTTGATGACTTTTGGTGCCGTTCTGAGGAGATCCGGGTGATTTTGATGAGTTTTGGAGCAATTTCGAGACAATCTGGGTGATTTTGGTGCCGTTTTGAGGAGATTTGGGTGGTTTTGATGACTTTTGGTGCCATTTTGAGTGGATTTGGGTGATTTTGATGAGTTTTGGTGCCGTTTTGACACAATCTGGGTGGTTTTGATGACTTTTGGTGCCATTTTGAGGAGATCCGGGTGATTTTGATGAGTTTTGGCGCCGTTTTGAGGAGATCTGGGTGGTTTTGGTGCCATTTTGAGGAGATCCGGGTGATTTTGATGAGTTTTGGTGCCGTTTTGAGGAGATCTGGGTGGTTTTGATGACTTTTGGCGCCATATTGAGGAGATCTGGGTGGTTTTGGTGCCATTTTGAGGAGATCTGGGTGGTTTTGGCGCCATTTTGACACAATCTGGGTGGTTTTGATGAGTTTTGGTGCCATTTTGACACAATCTGGGTGACTTTGATGCGTTTTGGTGCCGTTTTGAGGAGATCCGGGTGATTTTGATGAGTTTTGGAGCAATTTCGAGACAATCTGGGTGATTTTGGCGCCGTTTTGAGAAGATTTGGGTGATTTTGGTGCCATTTTGAGGAGATCTGGGTGGTTTTGGTGCCATTTTGACATAATCTGAGTGATTTTGATGAGTTTTGGTGCCATTTTGACACAATCCGGGTGGTTTTGATGACTCTTGGTGCCGTTTTGAGTAGATCTGAGTGGTTTTGGCGCCGTTTTGAGGAGACCTGAGTGGTTTTGGCGCCGTTTTGAGTAGATCCGGGTGGTTTTGGTGCCATTTTGAGGAGACCTGGGTGGTTTTGGTGCCGTTTTGAGGAGACCTGGGTGGTTTTGGTGCCGTTTTGAGTAGACCTGGGTGGTTTTGGCGCCGTTTTGGGTAGATCTGAGTGGTTTTGGCGCCGTTTTGAGTAGATCCGGGTGGTTTTGGTGCCATTTTGAGGAGACCTGGGTGGTTTTGGTGCCGTTTTGAGGAGACCTGGGTGGTTTTGGTGCCGTTTTGAGTAGATCTGGGTGGTTTTGGCGCCGTTTTGGGTAGATCTGAGTGGTTTTGGTGCCGTTTTGAGTAGATCTGGGTGGTTTTGGTGCCATTTTGAGGAGACCTGGGTGGTTTTGGCGCTGTTTTGAGTAGATCTGAGTGGTTTTGGTGCCGTTTTGAGTAGACCTGAGTGGTTTTGGCGCCGTTTTGAGTAGACCTGGGTGACTTTGGCGCCGTTTTGAGGAGGTTTCCGCGCTGTTTTTCTGGCAGCCTGGCATGGTGAGGCGATGCCGCGCACGCCGGCCTCCAGCGAGGAGGACGAGGGCGGTCGGGGCTCCGAGTACCCCGAGGCCGATTCGGACTCGGGGAGCTCCCGCGAGGGCCCCCCCGGAACCAACCCCGGCCCCCCCCGGGGACCCTCCCGGGGCCCCCCCCGGCCGCCGGCGGCGCCCGAGGACCATTTCAGCATGATGGTGTTCCGCATCGGCATCCCCGACCTGCACCAGACGGTGAGGCCCGGAACGCCCGGAAAACAACAGCGGGAATGAGGCAAAAAACAGCGGGAATGGGCGGGGAAATAGCGGGGATGGGAGGGGGAAAATTGGGGCGGAGAGGGAAAAAAATTGGGGATTTTTTCCCCAAAAATATTGGGAATTTTCCATTAAAATTGAGATTTTTTTCCCCCAAAAAAATTGGGGGGAAGAGGAAAAAAAAGTGGGGATTTTTAAACCCAAAAATGGGGGGTTTTGGCCCCAAATAAATGGGAATTTTCCCTTAAAAATTGAGATTTTTTTTTTCTCCAAAAATTGGGGGGAAGAGGAAAAAAATTGGGGTTTTTTTAAACCCAAAAATGGGGGGTTCGTGCCAAATAAATGGGAATTTTCCCAAAAAAAAAAAAATGGGAATTTTCCCTTAAAAATTGAGATTTTTTTCCCCCCCAAAAATTGGGGGGAAGAGGAAAAAAAATTGGGGATTTTTAAACCCAAAAATGGGGGGTTTTGGCCCAAATAAATGGGAATTTTCCCTTAAAAATTGAGAATTTTTTTTCTCCAAAAATTGGGGGGAAGAGGAAAAAAATTGGGGTTTTTTTAAACCCAAAAATATTGGGAATTTTCCATTAAAATTGAGATTTTTTTCCCCCAAAAAAATTGGGGGGAAGAGGAAAAAAAAGTGGGGATTTTTAAACCCAAAAATGGGGGGTTCGTGCCAAATAAATGGGAATTTTCCCAAAAAAAAAAAAAAAAAGGGAATTTTCCCTTAAAAATTGAGATTTTTTTCCCCCCCAAAAATTGGGGGGAAGAGGAAAAAAATTGGGGTTTTTTTTAAACCCGAAAATGGGGGGTTCGTGCCAAATAAATGGGAATTTTCCAAAAAAAAAAAAAAAAAGGGAATTTTCCCTTAAAAATTGAGATTTTTTTTTTTGCCAAAGAAATGGGGGGAAGAGGAAAAAAAATTGGGATTTTTTTACCGCCAAAAATGGGGGTTTCGGCACAAATAAATGTGAATTTCCCCCCCCCCAAAAAATGGGAATTTTCCCTTAAAAATTGAGATTTTTTTTTGCCAAAAATATTGGGGGGAAGAGGAAAAAAACTGGGGGGAAGAGGAAAAAAATTGGGGTTTTTTTAAACCCAAAAATGGGGGTTTTGTGCCAAATAAATGGGAATTTTCCCTTTAAAATTGTGAATTTTTCCCCCAAAAAATTGGGGGGAAGAGGAAAATAATTGGGGGGAAGAGGAAAATAATTGGGATTTTTTTACCGCCAAAAATGGGGGTTTCGGCCCAAATAAATGGGAATTTTCCCACCCAAAAAATTGGGAATTTTCCCTTAAAAATTGAGATTTTTTTTTTTCCCCAAAGAATTGTGGGGAAGAGGAAAAAAATTGGGGATTTTTTTACCCCCCAAAAATAGGAATTTTGCCCCAGATAAATGCAATTTCCTCCCCCCCAAAAAATTGGGAATTTTCCCTTAAAAACTGAGACTTTTTGGGGTCCCCTCATTTGGGGAGTGGATTTTTGGGGTTCCCCCTGCCCTGACCCCTCAAATCTGCATTTCTGGGACTCAGCCCAAAGGATTTTTAGGGGGTTTTTGGGGCCATTTTGAGGCCATTTAGGGCATTTTCCTCACCCAACACTCCCCAAACCCGGGGTTTTTTTTACCATCCCCTCATTGGGGGTTTCCCTTTTGGGGTTCCCCATGCCCTGACCCCCCAAATCTGCATTTCTGCGATTAATCCCAGGGCTTTTTGGGGACTTTTTGGGCGCCATTTTGAGGCCATTTCGGCCATTTTCCTCACCCAACGCTCCCCAAACCCGGGGGTTTTTTTTCGGGCTTTCCTTTCCCGGGCTCCCCCCCCCGTTGCCCTGACCCCCCGATTTTCTGGCCGCTCCCCAGAAGTGCCTGCGCTTCGACCCGGGCGCGGCCGTGTGGGCGGCCAAGCAGCAGCTGCTGTGCGCCCTGACCGAGGGGCTCCACGACGGCCTCAACTACGGCCTCTTCCAGCCGGCGGCCGCCGGCCGCGACGCCAAGTTCCTGGACGAGGAGCGCCCGCTGCGCGACTACCCCCAGAGCTTCGACCAGGGCGTGCCCTACCTCGAGGTGGGCGTGGTCACGGCCGCGGGCGGGGTCGCGGTGGGGGCGTGGTCACAGTGGGAGGGGGTCCTGGAGGTGTTTGGGGTGGGGTACGTGGGGGATAATTTGGACAAAAGTGGCAAATTTGGGGTTAAATCGATGTGGAGTGGGCGTGGTCACAGTGGGAGGGGGTCCTGAGGGGTGTGGTGTCAGTTTGGGGCGGGGTTGATGTGGGAGAATTTGGGTAAAAGTGGCGGATTTGGGGTTAAAATGGTGTGGGGTGGGCGTGGTCACGGCTGTGGGCGGGGTCACGGTGGGGGCGTGGTCACAGTGGGGGGGAGTCCTGAGGGGTGTGGTGTCAGTTTGGGGCGGGGCTGATGTGGGGAGAAGTTGGGTAAAAGCGGCGGATTTGGGGTTAAAATGGTGTGGGTTGGGCGTGGTCAGGGTGTGGGAGGGGTCACGGTGGGGCGTGGTCGCTGTGGGAGGGGTCCTGGAGGTGTTTGGGGTGGGGTACGTGGGGGATAATTTGGACAAAAGTGGCAACTTTGGGGTTAAATCGATGTGGAGTGGGCGTGGTCACCGTGGGCGTAGCCCTGGGGGGTGTGGTGTAAATTTGGGGCGGGGTTGATGTGGGAGAAGTTGGGTAAAAGTGGCAGGTTAGGGGTTAAAATGGTGTGGGGTGGGCGTGGTCAGGGTGTGGGAGGGGTCACGGTGGGGCGTGGTCGCTGTGGGCGTGGTCATAGGTGTGTGGTGTAAATTTGGGGTGGGGTTGATGTGGGAGAATTTGGGTAAAAGTGGCGGATTTGGGGTTAAAATGGTGTGGAGTGGGCGTGGCCTATTGGTCGCTGGGCGTGGTCGCTGTGGGTGTGGTCCGGGGGCGTGGTTTCAATTTGGGGCAGGGTTAATGAAAGAGAATTGGGGTAAAAGTGGCAGATTTGGGGTTAAAATGATGCAGAGTGGGCGTGGTCTGGATTTGGTGTGGGGGTGGGGGCGCGGTCACGGTGGGCGTGGTCACGGGGTGGGCGTGGCCTCCATTTAGGGACAGAATTTGGGTTAAAATTGGCAAATGTGGGGTTAAAAGGGCACCGAGTGGGCGTGTCCGGAGGCGTGGCCTCAGGATGGGCGTTGTCATTGAGTGGGCGTGGTGAAAAAAATTGGGGGCGGGGCCAAAGGGGGGAGTTAGGGCAAAAAGGGGCGGGGTCTGTGTTGGGAGAAAAGGTGTGGACACGGAGGGGGCGTGGCTTAACCGAATGATTGGCAGGGCGGGCGTGGTCATGGAGAGATTGAAGGCATAGCCCGCTGAGTGGGCGTGGCTTAGGGCAGCTGTAGGGCGTGTCCAGCAGGGTGGGCGTGGCTTTGGGCAGACGGAGGGTGTTCCCCACGGGGTGGGCGCGGTCTGGGCCGGCTGGGGGGCGTGCCCCGATGTATTGGGGGCGTGGCCCCGTAATGACCCCGCCCCCAGTTCCGGTACAAGACCCGGGTGTACAAACAAACGAACCTGGACGAGAAGCAACTGGCCAAGCTCCACACCAAGGTGGGTGGGACACGCCCCCTGCCCCCGAGGCCACGCCCCCTCTCCTTCCTGACCACGCCCCAAATCCCTTGACATGCCCTCCCTGCCCGTTGGCCACGCCCCTTTCCTCACACCCCTTTCCACGCCCCCATAAGTACCTGGCCACACCCTCTGGACATTGGCCACGCCTCCTTGTCCTTTGACACGCCCCCTTCCCTTTGCCCTGCCCATGTGTGTAGGCCACACCCCTCTCCTCATGGACCCCACCCCCTCATTCTATTCCGTGGCCACGCCCCCTGCACTGTGGACACGCCCTTCTCAGCAGATCAGGCGGCCACGCCCCTCTCTGTGGCCACACCCCTTTGGTCACAACTACACCCTACCCTGACCCCACCCCTTTTTGCATTGGCCACGCCCATTACATGATGACATCACCCCCTTGCCTTTTGGCCACGCCCCTTTTCCTGACCACGCGCCTCCAGCCTGTGTGGCCCCGCCCCTTCCCGGTGTCCCCAAAATGTCTCCAAATATCCCCAAAATGTCCCCAAAGTCCCCAATATGTCCCCAATGTCCCAAATCCCCCCAATGTCCCCAAATGTCCCCAAATGTCCCCAATTTCGTCCCCCCGCTGTCCCCAGACGGGGCTGCGGAAGTTTCTGGATTACGTCCAGCACGGCTCGGCCGAGAAGGTGGCGCGGCTGCTGGAGCGGGGGCTGGACCCCAACTACCACGACTCCGACTCGGGGGGTGAGACCCAAAATCACCCCAAAATCAGCCCAAAAATTACCCCAAAATTACCCACAAAATCATCCCCAAAATCAGCCCAAAAATTACCCCAAAATTACCCCCAAAATCAGCCCAAAAGCTCAGCCAAAAATCACCCCAAAATCATCCCCAAAATCTTCCCAAAAACTCAGCCAAAAATCACCCCAAAATCAACCCAAAAATTCCCAACTACCACGACTCTGACTCGGGGGGTGAGACCCAAAATCACCCCAAAATCAGCCCAAAAATTACCCCAAAATTACCCCCAAAATCAGCCCAAAAGCTCAGCCAAAGATCACCCCAAAATCAACCCAAAAATCCCCAACTACCACGACTCCAGCTAGGGGGGTGAGAGCCAAAAAGCCCCAAAATCACCCCAAAATCATCCTCAAAGTCACCCCAAAATCATTGCCAAAGTTATCCCAAAATCATCGCCAAAGTTATCCCAAAATCACCCCAAAAATTATCCCAAAGTCATCCCCAAAATCGCCCTAAAAATCCCCAACTACCACGACTCCGACTTGGGAGGTGAGAGCCAAAAACACCCAAAACCACCCCAAAAACTCATCTCCAAATCACCCCAAAAACTGACCCCAAATCACCCCCGAAAATCACCTGAAGCACCCCAAAATCATCCCCAAAATCACCCCAAAATCACCCCAAAAATCCCCAACTCCGATTCGGGGGGTGAGAGCCAAAAACCCCAAAAATCACCCCAAAATCATCCCAAAAAATCACCCCAAAACCACCCCAAAATCACCACCAAATTTACCCCAGAAAAATCACCTTGGACACCCCAAAAATCCCCCCAATGTCCCCGGTATCCCCAAATCCTCTCAATGTCCCCAATGTCCCCAACGCCCCCAAATCCTCTCAATGTCCCCATTGTCCCCAATGTCCTCCATGTTCCCAAATCCCCCCGATGTCCCCAAATCCTCTCAACGTCCCCAATGTCCCCAACGTGCCCAAATCCCCCAAATCCCCCCAATGTCCCCAATGTCCAGAAATCCCCCCAATGTCCCCAATGTCCTCAACGTCCCCAACGCCCCCATTGTCCCCCTGATATCCCCAATGTCCCCAATGTCCCCAAATCCGCTCAACGTCCCCATTGTCCCCTGATGTCCCCAAGGCCCCCAAATCCTCTCAATGTCCCCATTGCCCCCCATTGCCCCCCATTGCCCCCCATTGCCCCCCATTGCCCCCCAATGTCCCCAAGGCCCCCCATTGTCCCCCGATGTCCCCAACGCCCCCATTGTCCCCTGATATCCCCAATGTCCCCAATGTCCCCAAATCCTCTCAACGTCCCCATTGTCCCCTGATGTCCCCAAGGCCCCCAAATCCTCTCAATGTCCCCATTGCCCCCATTGTCCCCCATTGCCCCCCATTGCCCCCCGATGTCCCCAACGTCCCCATTGTCCCCATTGTCCCCAATGTCCCCAAGGCCCTCATTGCCCCCCGATGTCCCCAATGTCCCCAACGTCCCCATTGTCCCCATTGTCCCCAATGTCCCCAAGGCCCTCATTGCCCCCCGATGTCCCCAATGTCCCCAACGTCCCCATTGTCCCCAATGTCCCCAAGGTCCCCATTGCCCCCCATTGCCCCCCGATGTCCCCAATGTCCCCATTGCCCCCCATTGCCCCCCGGTGTCCCCAATGTCCCCCCCGCTGTCCCCAGAGACGCCGCTGACGCTGGCGGCGCAGCGCGAGGGCCCGGGCGAGGTGGAGATCATTCGCCTGCTCTGCCTGGGCGGGGCCCACCTGGATTTCCGCGCCCGCGACGGAGCCACGGCACTGCACCGGGCGGTGTGCACGCGGCGGTACCCGGCGCTGCTGGTGAGACACCTGGGACACACCTGGGCACACCTGGGCACACCTGGGCACACCTGGGGACAGCCACAGCACACCTGGGGACACCTGGGCACACCTGGGGACACCTGGGGACAGTGGGGACACACAGGGACACGGGGGTGACACCTGTGGGTGCCATGGGAGCGTCCCAAGGATGCCATGGATGTCACCCGAGGGTCCCAAGGGTGTCCCCATCGTCCCCCGCAGGCGCTGCTGGACCTGGGGTGTCCCCACATAAAGTGACAAGAAGGGGTGACACCCTTGGGTGCCACGGGGGTGTCACCAGGGGTTCCCAAGGGTGTCACCAGGGGGTCCCAGGGGTGTCCCCATTGTCACCCGCAGGCGCTGCTGGACCTGGGGTGTCCCCAAATAAAGGGGGTGACACCCTTGGGTGCCACGGGGGTGTCCCAAGGATGCCATGGGGTGTCACCAGGGGTTCCCAAGGGTGTCACCCGGGGGTCCCAAGGGTGTCCCCATCGTCCCCCGCAGGCGCTGCTGGACCTGGGCGGGTCCCCGAACTACAAGGACCGCCGGGGTCTGACCCCCCTGTACCACACGGCCATGGTGGGGGGGGACCCGCGGTGCTGCGAGCTGCTGCTCTACAACCGCGCGCACATCGGCACGGCCGACGAGAACGGCTGGCAGGAGATTCACCAGGTGATTGTCACCTGTGTCACTGTCATTGTCACCTGTGTCATTGTCACCTGTGTCACCGTGTCACCCTGTGACCCCATCATCCCATCCCTGTGTGACCCTGTCACCCTGTTATCCCATCCCTGTGTCACATCGGCACTGCCGACGGGAATGGCTGGCAGGAGATTCACCAGGTGACACCTGGGTCATTGTCACCTGTGTCATTGTCACCTGTGTCACCTGTGTCACCTGTGTCACTGTGTCACCCTGTGACCCCATCATCCCATGTCCCTGTGTCACCCTGTGTCACTGTGTCACCGTGCCACCCCATCCCTGTGTCACTGTGTCACCCTGTCGCATTGTCACACCGTCACCCCCTTCACCCCGCCCCTGTGTCACCCCCATCAGAATGGTTGTCAGGTGACAGGGACAGTGCCACCCTGTCACCCTGTCACCCAATCCTGCTGTCACCATGTCACCCTGTCACCGTGTCACCATGTCACTCTGTCGCTGCGTCACCGTGCCAGTGGCGGATGTCACCGTGTCTGTCACTCTGCCACGTCACCGTGTCACTGCGCCACCCCATCATCCCTGTCCCCCCAAAGTCCCAGGTGTCCCCAATCCCCCCAAATGTCCCCAATGTCCCCAACCCTTCAACGCCCCCAAAATCCCAAATGTCCCCGATGCCCCCAATGTCCCCAAATCCCCCCAATACCCCCACGATGGTCCCAAAGTCCCCGATGTCCCCATGATGTCCCCAATGTTGTCCCCAATGTCCCCAATCACCCCACAATGTCCCCAATGTCCCCAAATGTCCCCAATGACCCCACAATGACCCCAATGTCCCCAATGCCCTTGATGTCCCCAATGTCCCCCCAATGTCCCCAACTCCCTCAACTCTCCTTGATGTCCCCAATGCCCCAAATGTCCCCAGTGTCCCCATAATGTCCCCATAATGTCCCCAAATTCCCCAATGACCCCAATGCCCCCGATGTCCCCACAATGTCCCCAAGCCCCCACTCATTCCAATGTCCCCAATGTCCCCAATCCCTCCAACACCCCTGGTGTCCCCAATGTCGCCACAATGTCCCCAACGCCCCCAACGCCCCCGATGTCCCTGACACACCCTGGTGACCCCAATGTCCCCACAATGACCCCAAAGTCCCCATTGCCCCCAATGTCCCCAATGTCCCCAAAGTCCCCAACACCCCCGGTGTCCCCTCTGATGTCCCCAGGCGTGCCAGCACGGCCACTCGCAGCACTTGGAGCATTTGCTGTTCTACGGTGCCGAGGCGGCGGCACAGAACGCGTCCGGCAACACCGCGCTGCACATCTGCGCCCTCTACAACAAGGTGGCACCTTGGGGACACCCTGGGGACATTGGGGACATCGGGGGGACTGGGGACACAGGGGACATTGGGGACTCTGGGGACATTGGGGCGTCCGGCAACACCGCGCTGCACATCTAGAACAAGGTGGCACCTTGGGGACACCCTGGGGACATTGGGGACATCGGGGGGACTGGGGGACACAGGGGACATTGGGGCGTCCGGCAACACCGCGCTGCACGTCTGCGCCCTCTACAACAAGGTGGCACCTTGGGGACACCCTGGGGACATTGGGGGGACACTGGGGGACACTGGGGACATTGGGGACATTGGGGACTCTGGGGACATTGGGGTGTCCGGCAACACCGCGCTGCACATCTAGAACAAGGTGGCACCTTGGGGACACCCTGGGGACATTGGGGACATTGAGGGTGTTGGGGACATGGGAATGTCCAGCAGCACGGCGCTGCACATCTGCGCCCTCTACAACAAGGTGGCACCTTGGGGACACCCTGGGGACATCCTGGGGACATCGGGGACATTGAGGGGACTGGGGGCATTGTGGACATTGGGGACATCAGGGGTTAGGGACGTTGGGGTGACATTGGTGACAATGAGGGGATTGGAGGCATTGGGGGAATTTGGGGACATTGGAGGGACATTGGGGGGACATTGGGGACACTATGGGGACACTGAGGGCCTTGGGGATATGGGGGATTGGTGCCACTTTTTGGTGACACATTGATGCCACGCTGGTGGCACTTTGGTGCCACGTTGGCGCCACTCTGGTGACATTTGGTGGCGTTTGGTGTCCCCCCAGGAGAGCTGCGCCCGGATCCTCCTGTACCGCGGGGCCAACAAGGAGGTGAAGAACAACAGCGGGCAGACCCCGTTCCAGGTGACACTGGGGACACTGGGGACACTGGGGACATCACTGGGGACATCACCGGGGACATCACTGGGGACATGGGGGACACTGGGGACATCACTGGGGACATCACTGGGGACATCATTGGGGACATCACTGGGGACATGGGGGACAATGGGGACATTGTGGACATCATTGGGGGCACAGGGGACATCACTGGGGACATCACTGGGGACATCACTGGGGACACTGGGGACATCACTGGGGACATCACTGGGGGCAATGGGGACACTGGGGACATCACTGGGGACATCACTGGGGACATCATTGGGGACATCATTGGGGGCAATGGGGACACTGGGGACATCACTGGGGACACTGGGGACATCACTGGGGACACTGGGGACAATGGGGACACTGGGGACATCAATGGGGACACTGGGGACATCATTGGGGACATCATTGGGGACATCACTGGGGACATCACTGGGGACATGGGGGACACTGGGGACAATGGGGACATTGGGGACATCATTGGGGGCAAGGGGGACATCACTGGGGACATCACTGGGGACATCATTGGGGACATGGGGCACATTGGGGCAATGGGGACACTGGGGACAATGGGGACATCATTGGGGACATCATTGGGGACATCATTGGGGACATCGGGGACATTGGGGACATCAATGGGGGCAAGGGGGACATCAATGGGGACATCAATGGGGACATCAATGGGGACACGGGGGACACTGGGGACACTGGGGACATCATTGGGGACATCACTGGGGACATGGGGGACACTGGGGACAATGGGGACATCATTGGGGACATCATTGGGGGCAAGGGGGACATCATTGGAGACATCATTGGGGACATCACTGGGGACATGGGGCACATTGGGGGCAATGGGGACACTGGGGACATCAATGGGGACACTGGGGACATCATTGGGGACATGGGGGACATGGGGACATCATTGGGGACACTGGGGACAGACACTGTTCCAGGTGACACTGGGGACAGTGGGGACATGGGGGACATCACTGGGGACATTGGGGACACACAATGGGGACACTGGGGACAGACGCATTTCCAGGGGACACTGGGGACACTGGGGACACTGTGGAGGGGGTGACCCCCCCATGGGAGTGTCCCCTCTCTGTCCCTTTGTCCCCTTTCTTCCTGCATCCCTGTCTCTGTCCCCAATGTCCCCTCCTGTCCCCAATGTCCCCTCCTGTCCCCAATGTCCCCTCCTGTCCCCAATGTCCCCTGGCAGGTGGCCGTCATCGCCGGGAACTTCGAGCTGGGCGAGCTCATCAAGAACCACCGGGACAGCGACGTGGGTGAGCCCTGGGGACACTGGGGACACCGAGGGGACATTGGGGACACTGGGGACATTCAGGGGATTGGGGACACTGGGGACACTGGGGACACTGGGGACACTGGGGACATTGAGAGGATTTGGGCGGGGTTGGGGACATTGGGGACCTTGGGGACAATGGAGACATTGGGGACAGCGAGGGGACAGCAGGGACATCAGGGGACAGCGGGGGGACATTGGGGACGTTGGGGACTTTGGGGACACTGAGGACACTGGGGGGACATTGGGCACATTTGGGGACATTGAGAGCAATGGGGGCTTTGGGGACATTGGGGACATTTGGGGGGGATTGGGGACATTGGGGACATCAAGAGAGATGGGGGACATTGGGGGGATTTGGCATAATGAGGACATTGGGGACATTTGGGGACACCATTGGGGACATTGGGGGTTGGGACATTTGTAGGATTGGGGACATTGAGGTCTTTGGGGACATTGGGGACATCATCGGGGACACTGGGGGGCTTAGGGGACATTGGGGATGGGAGGAATTTGGGGGCTCCGGAGCTTCCTTTACCCAAACCCCTCCAAAATCGCCCCAAAATCCCCCCTGGTTCCCCCCCAGTTCCCTTCCAGGAGAGCCCCCAGTTCCCAAACGCCCCCAAAATCCCCAAATTTCCCCCCAAAATCCCCAAATTTCACCCAAATTTCCCCAATTCCGCCCGCAGTTCCCTTCCAGGAGAGCCCGCAGTTCCCAAAATCCCCAAATTTCGCCCAAATTTCCCCAATTTCGCCCCAAATTTCCCCAATTTCCCCCGCAGTTCCCTTCCAGGAGAGCCCACAGTTCCCAAACCCTCCCAAACCCCCCCCAAAATCCCCAAATTTCCCCCCAAAATCCCCAAATTTCCCCCCAAAATCCCCAATTTCCCCAATTACGCCCCCAGTTCCCTTCCAGGAGAGCCTCCAGTTCCCAAAATCCCCAAATTTCGCCCCAAAATCCCCAAATTTCGCCCCAAAATCCCCAAATTTCCCCAATTTCCTCCCCAGTTCTCTTCCAGGAGAGCCTCCAGTTCCCAAACCCTCACAAACCCCCCCCAAAATCCCCAAATTTCGCCCCAAATTTCCCCAATTTCCCCCGCAGTTCCCTTCCAGGAGAGCCCCCAGTTCCCAAAATCCCCAAATTTCGCCCCAAAATCCCCAAATTTCCCCCCAAAATCCCCAAATTTCCCCCAATTTCCCCCGCAGTTCCCTTCCAGGAGAGCCCCCAGTTCCCAAAATCCCCAAATTTCGCCCCAAATTTCCCCAATTTCCCCCGCAGTTCCCTTCCAGGAGAGCCCGCAGTTCCCAAAATCCCCAAATTTCGCCCCAAAATCCCCAAATTTCCCCAATTCCGCCCGCAGTTCCCTTCCAGAAGAGCCCCCAGTTCCGAAAATCCCCAAATTTCGCCCCAAAATCCCCAAATTTCCCCCAAATTTCCCCAATTTCGCCCGCAGTTCCCTTCCAGGAGAGCCCGCAGTTCGCCGGCCGCCGCCGGGAGCCGCTCCGGGGGCCGCTCCTGCCCCCCCAGCGCCTCCTCCGGGCCAACAGCGACACCGGGGCCGGGGCCCTGCCCGAGTGGGTCCTGAGGGGTCCCCCCGGGGCCCCCCCGGCCCCCAGGCCGCCCTCGGGGACCCTGCGCAGCTCCAGCTCCCCCCGGGGCGCCCGGGCCCGCTCCCCGTCCCGGGGGAGGCACCCGGAGGAGCCGCGGAGGCAGCCCCGGGGCAGGCCCAGGTACCGGGACCGGGGGATTTGGGGGGGTCCAGAGTGGGTTTAGGGGGTCCAGAGTTGGATTTGGGGGGGTTTGGGGGGGTCCCGAGTGGTTTTGGGGGGGTTTTGAGGGTGTTTGGGGGGATTTGGGGGGCTCGGGCCCGGTCCCCGTCCCGGGGGAGGCACCCGGAGGAGCCGCGGAGGCAGCCCCGGGGCAGGCCCAGGTAACGGGACTGGGGGATTTGGGGGGGATTTGGGGGGCATTTGGGGGTTGGGACCCCTTGAAATGGGACCCAGAGGGTCCAGAGTGGACTTGGGGGTGGTTTTGGGGGGGTTTTGGGGAGGATTTGGGGGGCTCGGGCCCGGTCCCCGTCCCGGGGGAGGCACCGGGAGGAGCCGTGGAGGCAGCACCGGGGCAGGCCCAGGTAACGGGACCGGGGATTTGGGGGGGATTTGGGGGGATTTGGGGGGGATTTGGGGGTTGGGACCCCTTGAAATGGGACCCAGGGGGTCCAGAGTGGATTTGGGGGGGTCCAGAGTGGGTTTGGGGGTGTTTTGGGGAGGTTTTGGGGGAGGCTGAGACGGCCGGGGGAGGCACCCGGAGGAGCCGCGGAGGCAGCCCCGGGGCAGGCCCAGGTAACGGGACCGGGGGGATTTGGGGGGGGATTTGGGGCGGATTGGGGGGATTTGGGGGGATTGGGGGGGTTCAGAGTGGGTTTGGGGGGGTTCAGAGTGGGATTGGGGGGGTTCAGAGTGGGTTTGGGGGCGCTTCTGTCGGGAGTTTGGGAGGTTGGGACCACCCGGAGGAGCCGCAGAGGCAGCCCCGGGGCAGGCCCAGGTAACGGGACCGGGGGGATTTGGGGGGGGATTTGGGGGGATTTGGGGGTTGGGACCCCTTGAAATGGGACCCAGGGGGTCCAGAGTGGATTTGGGGGGGTCCACAGTGGGTTTGGGGGGGTTTTGGGGGTGTTTGGGGAGGTTTTGAGACACCGGGGTTGGCACCGGGAGGAGCCCAGGAGGAGCCCTGGGGCAGGCCCAGGTACAGGACAGGGATTTTGGGGGCTTTTGGGAGGATTTGGGGGGGTTCAGAGTTGGATTTGTGAGGGTTTGGAGGATTTTGGGGGGTTTGAGGCGATTTTGAAAGGGTCTAGGGGGGGTTTGGGGGTGTTTGGGGGGCTCGGGCCCGGTCCCCGTCCCGGGGGAGGCACCCGGAGGAGCCGCGGAGGCAGCGCCGGGGCAGGCCCAGGTAACGGGACCGGGGATTTGGGGGGGATTTGGGGGGATTTGGGGGTTGGGACCCCTTGAAATGGGACCCAGAGGGTCCAGAGTGGGCTTGGGGGGGATTTGGGGTGTTTGGGGGAGGATTTGGGGGGCTCGGGCCCAGTCCCCGTCCTGGGGGAGGCACCCGGAGGAGCCGTGGAGGCAGCCCCGGGGCAGGCCCAGGTAACGGGACCGGGGGGATTTGGGGGGTTCAGAGTGGGTTTGGGAGGGTTTGGGGAGGTCCCGAGTGGATTTGGGGGAGTCCCGAGTGGTTTTGGAGGGGTTTTGGGGGGGTTTGGGGGAGGTTTTGAGACACCGGGTTTGGCACCTGGAGGGGCCCAGGAGGAGCCCCGGGACAGGCCCAGGTATGGGACCGGGGGATTTGGGGGGGATTTTGGGGGATTTGGGGGTTGGGACCCCTTGAAATGGGACCCAGGGGGTCCAGAGTGGATTTGGGGGTGTCCCGAGTGGGCTTGGGGGGGTTTTGGGGGTGTTTTGGGGAGGTTTTGGGGGACTGAAACCACCGGGGTTGGCACCTGGAGGGGCCCAGGAGGAGCCCTGGGGCAGGCCCAGGTATGGGACAGGGGGGATTTGGGGGGGATTTTGGGGGGTCCAGAGTGGGTTTGTGAGGGTTTGGAGGATTTTGGGGGGTTTGAGGCGGTTTTGAGATGATCTAGGGGGGATTTGGGGTGTTTGGGGGGATTTGAGGGGCTCGGGCCCGGTCCCCGTCCCGGGGGAGGCACCCGGAGGAGCCGCGGAGGCAGCCCCGGGGCAGGCCCAGGTAACGGGACAGGGGGGATTGGGGGGGATTTGGGGGGATTTGGGACCCCTTGAAATGGGACCCAGGGGGTCCAGAGTGGACTTGGGGGGGTCCCGAGTGGTTTTGGGGGGGTTTTGGGGCTGTCTGGGGAGGTTTTGGGGTGCTGAGACCACCGGGGTTGGCACCGGGAGGAGCCCAGGAGGAGCCCTGGGGCAGGCCCAGGTAACGGGACCGGGGGGATTTGGGGGGATTTGGGGGTTGGGAGCCCTTGAAATGGGACCCAGGGGGTCCAGAGTGGGTTTGGGGGGGTTCAGAGTGGGTTTGGGGGTGTTTGGGGAGGTTTTGGGGGGCTGAGACCGCCGGGGGAGGCACCCGGAGGAGCCGCGGAGGCAGCCCTGGGGCAGGCCCAGGTAACGGGACTGGGGGATTTCGGGGGGATTTGGGGAGATTTGGGGGGATTTGGGGGTTGGGACCCCCTGAAATGGGACCCAGGGGGTCCAGAGTGGACTTGGGGGGGTCCAGAGTGGGCTTGGGGGGGTCCAGAGTGGGCTTGGGGGCGTTTTGGGGGTGTTTTGGGGAGGTTTTGGGGGTCTGAAACCACCGGGGTTGGCACCTGGAGGAGCCCAGGAGGAGCCCTGGGGCAGGCCCAGGTAACGGGACCGGGGGGATTTTGGGGGGTCCAGAGTGGGTTTGGGAGGGTTTGGGGGGGTCCCGAGTGGGTTTGGGGGAGTCCAGAATGGATTTGGGGGGGTTTGGGGGTTTGGGATCACCGGGAGTGGCACCCGGAGGAGCCTCAGGGTTTGGGGTGGGGGTCTCTGGGTCCAGAACCCCAAATCAGGACCCAGGGACCCCAAATTGGGACTCGGGGACCCCAAATTTGGGGTTTGGGTGGGGGTTTCTGGGTCCAGAACCCCAAATTGGGACCCCAGGACCCATTTTGGGTCTCCAGGACCCCAAATTGGGACTCTGGGACCCCAAATTTAAGGCTCTGAGACCCCAATTTAAGCATCTGGGACCCCAAATTTGGGGTTTGGGTGGGGGTCTCTGCATCCAGGATCCCAAATCCCCCCCCCCCAGAACCCATTTGGGGTCTCAAGAACCCCAAATTTGAGACTTGGGAACCCCAAATTGGAACGCCAGGGTCCCAATTCGGGTCTCTGAGACCCCAAATCTGGGGTTTGGGTGAGGGTCTCTGCATCCAGGGTCCCAAATCGGGACCCCAGAACCCATTTGGTGTCTCAGGAACCCCAATTTGGGACTTGGGGACCCCCAATTTAAGGCTCTGAGACCCCAAATTTGGGGTTTGGGTGGGGGTCTCTGCATCCAGGACCCCACATCAGGACCCCAGCACCCATTTGGTGTCTCAGGAACCCCAATTTGGGACTCGGGGACCCCCAATTTTGGCATTTCCCGGGGGTCTCACCGTGTCCCCCCCCCCTCCCCCTTTGTGCCCCCCCAGCTCCAGCGGCCTCAGCCGAGACCCCGGCCCGGGGGGGACCCCAGGGGGGACTTTGGGGTCCCGGGGGGTGAAGAGGAAACTTTACTCAGCCGTCCCCGGGCGCACCTTCCTGGCCGTGAGACCCTACCAGGCCCAGGGCGAGGGCGAGCTCAGCCTCAGCAAGGGAGAGCGCATCAAGGGTGGGTGCAAGCACCCCAAAAAACCCCCCAAAAAACCCCAAAAAAGGCCCCTAAAAAACCGCCAAAATCTCGGGATCCCGCCCTGAAAAAATCCCGGGATTTGTCCTTGAAATCCCCTAAAAAAACCCCAAAAAACCCCAAAAAAGGCCCCTAAAAAACCCCCAAAATCTCGGGATTCCGCCCTGAAAAAATCCCGGGATTCGTCCTTGAAATCCCCTAAAAAAAACCCCAAAAAACCCCAAAAAAGGCCCCTAAAAAACCCCCAAAATCTCGGGATCCCGCCCCGAAAAAATCCCGGGATTTGTCCTCGAAATCCCCTAAAAAAAACCCCAAAAAACCCCAAAAAAGGCCCCTAAAAAACCCCCAAAATCTCGGGATTCCGCCCCGAAAAAATCCTGGGATTTGTCCTTAAAAATCCCCTAAAAAAAACCCCAAAAAAACCCCAAAATTCTGGGATTCCGCCCCAAAAATATCCCAGGACTGGCCTCAAAAAAATCCCGGGATTCGTCCTTAAAATCCCTAAAAAAAACCCCAAAAAACCCCCAAAAATTCGGGGATTCCACCCCAAAAAAACCCCGAAAAAATCCCGGGATTCCTCCTCAAAAAATAGCCCAAAAAACCCCCAAATCCTGGGATCCCACCCCATAAAAACCACAGAAAAATCCTGAAAAAAAAACCCCAAAATCTCCCAAAAAAGCCCAAAATTTCCCAAACCCACAAACTTTCCTGAGCCAGGCCCAGGGCGAGGGCGAGCTCAGCCTCAGCAAGGGAGAGCGCATCAAGGGTGGGTGCAAGCACCCCAAAAAACCCCCCAAAAAACCCCAAAAAAGGCCCCTAAAAAACCCCCAAAATCTCGGGATCCCGCCCCGAAAAAATCCCGGGATTTGTCCTCGAAATCCCCTAAAAAAACCCCAAAAAACCCCAAAAAAGGCCCCTAAAAAACCCCCAAAATCTCGGGATCCCGCCCCGAAAAAATCCCGGGATTTGTCCTCGAAATCCCCTAAAAAAAACCCCAAAAAACCCCAAAAAAGGCCCCTAAAAAACCCCCAAAATCTCGGGATCCCGCCCCGAAAAAATCCCGGGATTTGTCCTCGAAATCCCCTAAAAAAAACCCCAAAAAACCCCAAAATTCTGGGATTCTGCCCCAAAAAGGTCCAAAAAAAATCCCAGGATTCCTCCTCAAAAAATATCCCAAAAAAACCCCAAATCCTGGGATCCCACCCCAAAAAAAACCACAGAAAAATCCTGAAAAAAATCCCCCAAAAATCCCCAAAATCTCGGGATCCCACCCCGAAAAAATCCCGGGATTTGTCCTTAAAAATCCCCTAAAAAAAACCCCAAAAAACCCCAAAAATTCGGGGATTCCACCCCAAAAAGACCCCGAAAAAATCCCGGGATTCCTCCTCAAAAAATACCCCAAAAATACCCCAAAAAACCCAAATAAATCCCGGGATCCCACCCCAAAAAAACCACAGAAAAATCCTGAAAAAAATCCCCCAAAAATCCCCAAAATCTCGGGATCCCGCCCTGAAAAAATCCCGGGATTTGTCCTTAAAAATCCCCCAAAAAAAACCCCAAAAAAACCCCAAAATTCTGGGATTCCGCCCCAAAAATATCCCAGGACTGGCCCCAAAAAAATCCCGGGATTCGTCCTCAAAATCCCCTAAAAAAAAACCCAAAAAACCCCAAAAATTCGGGCATTCCTCTTAAAAATCGCCTAAAAACCCCCCCAAAAAGCCTCAAAAAAACCCAGGATTCATCCGTAAAATCCCTTAAAAAAAAGCCAAAAAAAAGCCCAAAAATTCGGGGATTCCACCCCAAAAAGACCCCGAAAAAATCCCAGGATTCCTCCTCAAAAAATAGCCCAAAAAACCCCCAAATCCTGGGATCCCACCCCATAAAAACCACAGAAAAATCCTGAAAAAAATCCCCAAAATCTCGGGATCCCACCCCAAAAAAATCCCGGGATTCGTCCTCAAAATCCCCTAAAAAAAAAACCCAAAAAAACCCCCAAAATTCTGGGATTCCACCCCAAAAATATCCCAGGACTGGCCTCAAAAAAATCCCGGGATTCGTCCTTAAAATCCCTTAAAAAAAACCCCAAAAAACCCCCAAAAATTCGGGGATTCCACCCCAAAAAAACCCCGAAAAAATCCCGGGATTCCTCCTCAAAAAATACCCCAAAAAACCCCCAAATCCTGGGATCCCACCCCATAAAAACCACAGAAAAATCCTGAAAAAAAACCCCCAAAATCTCCCAAAAAAGCCCAAAATTTCCCAAACCCACAAACTTTCCTGAGCCAGGCCCAGGGCGAGGGCGAGCTCAGCCCCCGAAAAAATCCTGGGATTTGTCCTTAAAAATCCCCTAAAAAAAACCCCAAAAAAACCCCAAAATTCTGGGATTCCGCCCCAAAAATATCCCAGGACTGGCCTCAAAAAAATCCCGGGATTCGTCCTTAAAATCCCTTAAAAAAAACCCCAAAAAACCCCCAAAAATTCGGGGATTCCACCCCAAAAAAACCCCGAAAAAATCCCGGGATTCCTCCTCAAAAAATAGCCCAAAAAACCCCCAAATCCTGGGATCCCACCCCATAAAAACCACAGAAAAATCCTGAAAAAAAAACCCCAAAATCTCCCAAAAAAGCCCAAAATTTCCCAAACCCACAAACTTTCCTGAGCCAGGCCCAGGGCGAGGGCGAGCTCAGCCTCAGCAAGGGAGAGCGCATCAAGGGTGGGTGCAAGCACCCCAAAAAACCCCCCAAAAAACCCCCCAAAAAACCCCAAAAAAGGCCCCTAAAAAACCCCCAAAATCTCGGGATCCCGCCCCGAAAAAATCCCGGGATTTGTCCTCGAAATCCCCTAAAAAAACCCCAAAAAACCCCAAAAAAGGCCCCTAAAAAACCCCCAAAATCTCGGGATCCCGCCCCGAAAAAATCCCGGGATTTGTCCTCGAAATCCCCTAAAAAAAACCCCAAAAAACCCCAAAAAAGGCCCCTAAAAAACCCCCAAAATCTCGGGATCCCGCCCCCAAAAAATCCCGGGATTTGTTCTCGAAATCCCCTAAAAAAAACCCCAAAAAACCCCAAAATTCTGGGATTCTGCCCCAAAAAAGTTCAAAAAAATCCCAGGATTCCTCCTCAAAAAATATCCCAAAAAACCCCAAAAATCCCGAGATCCCACCCCAAAAAACCCACAGAAAATTCCTGAAAAATATCCCAAAAAATCCCCAAAATCTCGGGATCCCGCCCCGAAAAAATCCCGGGATTTGTCCTTAAAAATCCCCCCAAAAAAAACCCCAAAAAAACCCCAAAATTCTGGGATTCCGCCCCAAAAACATCCCAGGACTGGCCCCAAAAAAATCCCGGGATTCGTCCTCAAAATCCCCTAAAAAAAAACCCAAAAAAACCCCAAAATTCTGGGATTCCACCCCAAAAATATCCCAGGATTGATCCCTGAAAAACCCCAAAAAAATCCCAGGATTCCTCCTCAAAATCCCCTAAAAAAACCCCAAAAATTCGGGGATTCCACCCCAAAAAAAATTCTGAGACCCCACCGAGGGCGGATTTTGGGGGTTTTGGGGTTTTTTTGGGATTTTTGGAGTTTCTGGATGGGTTTTGGGATTTTTTGGGCGGGATTTTTGGGGTTTGGGGTGGTTTTGGGGGGGAGTTTTGGGGTTTTTGGGATTTTTGGGGGGGATTTTTGGGGTTTTTGGGATTTTTGGGATTTTTTGGGGGGGTTTTTTTGGTTTTTGGTGTTTTTGGGGTGTCTCTGATTCGGGGGTGCCCCCGCAGTGCTGAACGAGGGCAAGGGCGGATTTTGGGGTCTCTATGGGGGATTTTGGGGCGTTTTGGGATTTTTGAGATTTTGGGGGTTTCTGGGATTTTTTGGGGGGGATTTTTGGGGTTTTTGGGATTTTTTGGGGGGGATTTTTGGGTTTTTGGGGTGTCTCTGATTCGGGGGTGCCCCCGCAGTGCTGAGCGTGGGCGAGGGCGGATTTTGGGGTCTCTATGGGGGATTTTGGGGCGTTTTGGGATTTTTGAGATTTTGGGGGTTTCTGGGATTTTTTGGGGGGGATTTTTGGGGCATTTTGGGATTTTTGGGATTTTGGGGGTTTCTGGGATTTTTGGGGGGGATTTTTGGGGTTTTTGGGATTTTTTGGGGGGGATTTTTTTGGTTTTTGGGTTTTTGGGGTGTCTCTGATTCGGGGGTGCCCCCGCAGTGCTGAGCAAGGGCGAGGGCGGATTTTGGGATTTTTGAGATTTTGGGGGTTTCTGGGTGGGTTTTTGGGATTTTTTGGGGGGGATTTTTGGGTTTTTGGGATTTTTTGGGGGGGATTTTTGGGTTTTTGGGGTGTCTCTGATTTTGGGGTGCCCCCGCAGTGCTGAGCGTGGGCGAGGGCGGATTTTGGGAGGGCCAGGCCCGAGGCAGGGTCGGGTGGTTCCCGTCCGAGTGCGTGGAGGAGGTGCCCCCCCGGACCCCCGAGGGAAAAACAGGTACCCCAAAAACCCCAGAAACCCCAAAAACCCCGCATGGACCCCAAAAATCCCGCATGGACCCCCAAAAACCCCGCATGGACCCCAAAAACCCCAGAAACCCCAGAAACCCCAAAAACCCCGCATGGACCCCAGAAACCCCGCACGGACCCCAAAAACCCCGCATGGACCCCAAAAACCCCAAAAACCCCAAAAACCCGCATGGACCCCAAAAATCCCGCATGGACCCCCAAAAACCCCAAAAATCCCGCATGGACCCCCAAAAACCCCAAAAAACCCTGCATGGACCCCAAAAACCCTGCATGGACCCCAAAAACCCCAGAAACCCCAAAAACCCCGCATGGACCCCAAAAACCCCAAAAACCCCAAAAAACCCTGCATGGACCCCAAAAACCCCACATGGACCCCAAAAACCCCGCATGGACCCCAAAAACCCCAGAAACCCCAAAAAACCCCGCATGGACCCCAAAAACCCCAGAAACCCCAAAAAACCCTGCATGGACCCCAAAAACCCCAAAAAACCCTGCATGGACCCCAAAAACCCCAAAAACCCCGCACGGACCCCAAAAACCCCAGAAACCCCAAAAACCCCGCACGGACCCCAAAAACCCCAAAAACCCCAAAAACCCCGCATGGACCCCAAAAACCCCACCCGGACCCCAAAAACCCCTCTGGACCCCAAAAACTGCATGGACCCCAAAAACTCCAAATCCCCCAAACACCCCAAAAAACCCCAAAAAAACCCAAAACCCCCAAAACTCTCCCAAATCCCCCAAACCTCTCTGACCCCAAAACCCCAAAAAAACCCCAAAAAAACCCAAAAAAACCCAAAATCCCCCAAACTTCCCAAATCCCTCAAACCCCTCTGACCCCAAAAACCTCAAAAAAACCCAAAACTGCCAAATCTCTTCCCTTGACCCCCAAAACCCCAAAGACCCCAAAATCCTCAAAACCCTCCCTGCACCCCAAAATCCCCCAAACCCCTCTGACCCCAAAACCCCAAAAAACCCAAAAAACCCCAAAACCCCAAAATCCCTTCCTATGACCCCAAAATCCCTCAAATCTCCCCAAACCCTCCCTGCACCCCAAATCCCCCAAACTTCCCAAATCCCCCAAACCCCTCTGACCCCAAAAACCCCCAAAAAAACCCCAAAACCCCAAAACTCTCCCAAATCCCCCAAACCCCAAAAACCCCAAAAAACCCCCAAAAAACCCCAAAACCCCAAAAAAACCCCAAAACCCCCAAATCCCCAAAACCCTCCCTGGACCCCAAAATCCCCAAATCCCCCAAACCCCTCTGACCTCAAAAACCCAAAAAAAACCCCAAAACCCCAAAACTCTCTCAAATCCCCCAAACCCCAAAAACCCCAAAAAAAACCCAAAAAAACCCAAAACCCCAAAAAAACCCAAAACCCCCAAATCCCCAAAACCCTCCCTGCACCCCAAAATCCCCAAATCCCCCAAACCCCTCTGACCTCAAATACCCCCCAAAAAAACCCCAAAAACCCAAAACTCTCCCAAATCCCCCAAACCTCTCTGACCCTAAAAACCCCAAATAAAACCCAAAAAACCCCAAAACCCCCAAAAAACCCAAAAACCCCAAAAAAACCCCAAAACCCCCAAATCCCCAAAACCCTCCCTGGACCCCAAAATCCCCAAATCCCCCAAACCCCTCTGACCTCAAATACCCCCCAAAAAAAACCCAAAAACCCCAAAACTCTCCCAAATCCCCCAAACCTCTCTGACCCCAAAAACCCCAAAAAACCCCAAAAAAACCCAAAACCCCAAAAAAACCCAAAACCCCCAAATCCCTTCCTATGACCCCAAAATCCCCCAAATCCCCCAAACCCCTCTGACCCCAAAAAACCCAAAAAACCCCAAAAAACCCCAAAAAACCCCCAAAAAACCCCAAAAAAACCCCAAACCCGCCAGAGTCGCGCAGTGACAAAGCCAAGCGCCTGTTCCGCCACTACACCGTGGGATCCTACGACAGCTTCGACGCCCCCAGGTGAGACCAAAAACCCCAAAAAAACCCCAAAAACCCCAAAAACCCCAAATTCCTCCTGAACCCCCTCGAAACCTCCCCAAATCCCCCCCAAAATGACCCCAAATCGCCCCAAAATCGCCCCAGAATTCCCACAAATTTCCCCCAAATCCCTCCCGAAATGACCCCAAATCTGCCCAAAATGACCCCAAAATCTCCCAAAATCCACCCCAAAATGACCCCAAAATCTCCCAAAATCCACCCCCAAATGACCCCAAAATCCCCAAATCCCCCCCAAAATGACCCCAAAATCCCCCAAATCGCCCCAGAATCGCCCCAGAATTCCCACAAATTTCCCCCAAATTCTTCCCGAAATGACCCCAAATCCCCCCAAAGTGACCCCAAAATCCTCCCCGAAATGACCCCAAAATCCACCCCAAAAATGCCCCCAAATTCCCCCAAAATCCCCCAAAATCCACCCCAAAATGACCCCAAAATCCCCCAAAATCCCCCCCAAAATGACCCCAAAATCCACCCCAAATCCCCCCCAAATTCCCCCAAAATCCACCCCAAAATCCCCCTCTGTTTTACATCAGGCCCCCTAAAATCCCCCAAATCCCCCCCAAATCCCCCAAATTCATCCTAAATCCCCCAAATGCCCCAAACCCCCCCAAATTCATCCTAAATTCCCCCAAACCCATCCTAAATCCCCCCAAAATCCCCCAAATTGATCCTAAATCTGCCTAAAAACCCCAAACCCCCCAAAATCCCTCAAATCTCCCCAAATCCACCCCAAATCCACCCCAATCCAACAAAATGCCCCCAAAATCCCCACAAATCCCCCAAATCCCCCAAATCCACCCCAAATCCGCTTCAAATTCACCCCAAATCCCACCCAAACCACCCAAAATTCCCCCCAAATCCCCCAAATTCATCCTCAATCCCCCAAAATCCCCCAAAATCTCCGCAAATCCCCCCAAATCCCCTCAAAATCCCCCAAATTCATCCTAAATTGCCCAAAATCCCCCCAAACCCCCCAAATTCATCCTAAATCCCCCAAAATCCCCGCAAATCCCACCCAAACCACCCAAAATTCTCCCCAAATCCCCCAAATTCATCCTCAATCCCCCAAAATCCCCCTAAATCCCCCTAAATCCCCCAAAATCCCCCAAAATCCCCCAAATTCCACCTAAATCCCCCAAATTCACCCAAAATCCCCCCAAATCCCCCAAATTCATCCTAAATCCCCCAAATCCCCCCAAACTCCCCAAATCCCCCCAAATTCATCCTAAATCCCCCCAAAATCCCCCAAAATCCCCCAAAGCCCCCCCCAAATTCCCCAAATTCATTCTAAGTCCCCCCAAATCCCCCTCAAAATCCCCCAAAATCCCAAAAATCCCCCCAAATCTCCCAAATTCATCCTAAATCCCCCCAAATCCCCCAAAATCCCCCAACCCCCCCCCAAATCCCCCAAATTCATCCTAAATTGCCCAAAATCCCCCCAAAATCCCCCAAATTCATCCTAAATCCCCCTAAATCCCCCAAAATCCCCACAAATCCCCCCAAAATCCCCCAAATTCATCCTAAATCCCCCCTAATTGATCCTAAATCCCCCCAAAATCCCCCCCAAATTCCTCCCAAATCCCCCCCAAATCCCCCAAATTCATCCTAAATCCCCCCAAATTCTTTCTAAATCCCCCCAATCCCAAAAATCCCCCCAAAATCCCCCAAATTCATCCTAAATCCCCCCAAATTCATCCTAAATCCCCCAAATTCCACCTAAATCCCCCAAAATCCCCAAAATTCCCCAAAATCCCCCCCCCCGTCCCGGTGGGGGAGGGGCTCTGCGGTGGGGGAGGGGCCCCCCCGGGTCCTGTCCCGGTTCAGCCCGGCCCAGTTTGGGACCCCTCCCCCCCCTCCCTCCCCTCCCCCCCCTCCTTGGGGACCCTCCCTGTCCCCTCCCCCCCCCCAATGTCCCCTCCCCTCCCCCCCCTTGGGGACCCCCCCTGCCCCGCCCCTCCCCCCCCCGCCCCACATCGCGTTTGGGGCCGCGGCGGCCGCGGGGCCGGGGGGGCACCCATGGGGCCCGAGGATTTGGGGTGAGAACGGGCGGGTTTGGGGTCGGGGGGCACCCATGGGCTCGGGGGCGCATTTGGGGTCGGTTTGGGGCAATTTCGAGCCATTTTGGGACGTGTTGGGGGCAGATTTGGGGTCGATTTGGGGCCGTTTCGGGGCATTTTTGGGGCGTTTTTAGGGTTGATTTGGATCTGATTTGGGGCAGTTTTGGGGTCGATTTGGAGCCATTTCGGGGCATTTTTGGGGCGTTTTTGGGGCATTTTTAGGGTTGATTTGGATCTGATTTGGGGCAGTTTTGGAGCATTTATGGGGTCGGGGGCAGATTTGGGGTCGATTTGGGGCCATTTTGGGACATTTTTGGGGCATTTTTAGGGTTGATTTGGATCTGATTTGGGGCAGTTTGGGGGAATTTATGGGGTCAGGGGCAGATTTGGGGCAGTTTTGGATCTGATTTGGGGCAGTTTTGGGGTCGGGGGGCACTTATGGGGTTGGTTTGGGGCAATTTCGAGCCATTTTGGGACATTTTGGGGGCATTTTTGGGGTCGTTTCGGGGCGGTTTTGGGGCATTTTTAGGGTTGATTTGGGTCTGATTTGGGGCAGTTTTGGGGTCGTTTTGGAGCCGTTTCGGGGCATTTTGGGGGCGTTTTTGGGGCATTTTTAGGGTTGATTTGGATCTGATTTGGGGCAGTTTTAGGGTTGATTTGGGGTCGATTTGGAGCTGTTTCGGGGCGTTTTTGGAGCAGTTTTGGGTTGATTTGGGGCAGTTTTGGGGCATTTATGGCATCGGGGGCAGATTTGGGGCCGATTTGGGGCTGATTTGGGGCAGATTTGGGGCATTTTTAGGGTTGATTTGGATCTGATTTGGAGCAGTTTTGGAGCATTTATGGGGTCGGGGGCAGATTTGGGGTCGATTTGGGGCCGTTTCGGGGCATTTTTGGGGCGTTTTTAGGGTTGATTTGGATCTGATTTGGGGCAGTTTGGGGGCATTTATGGGGTCAGGGGCAGATTTGGGGCAGTTTTGGATCTGATTTGGGGCAGTTTTGGGGTCGGGGGGCACTTATGGGGTTGGTTTGGGGCAATTTCGAGCCATTTTGGGACATTTTGGGGGCATTTTTGGGGTCGTTTCGGGGCGGTTTTGGGGCATTTTTAGGGTTGATTTGGATCTGATTTGGGGCAGTTTTGGGGTCGATTTGGAGCCATTTCGGGGCATTTTTGGGGCGTTTTTGGGGCATTTTTAGGGTTGATTTGGATCTGATTTGGGGCAGTTTTGGGGCATTTATGGGGTCGGGGGCAGATTTGGGGTCGATTTGGGGCCATTTTGGGACATTTTTGGGGCGTTTTTGGGGCATTTTTAGGGTTGATTTGGATCTGATTTGGGGCAGATTTGTGGCATTTTTGGGGTCGGGGGCAGATTTGGGGCATTTTTGGAGCTGTTTCGGGGCATTTTTTGGGGCAGTTTTGGATCTGATTTGGGGAAGTTTTGGGGTCAGGGGGCACTTACGGGGTTGATTTGGGGCAATTTTGAGCCATTTTGGGACATTTTTGAGGTCGATTTGGAGCCGTTTGGGGACATTTTTGGGAGCATTTTTGGGGCCAATTTGGGGCAGTTTTGAGGTTGATTTGGGGCAGTTTTGGAGCAGTTTTGGGGCATTTATGGGGTCGGGGGGGCAGATTTGGGGTCGGGGGCATTTTTGGAGTTGATTTGGGGCAGTTCTGGAGCCGTTCCGGGGCATTTTTGGGACAGTTTTGGGGCATTTTTAGGGTTGATTTGGAGCAGTTTTGGGGCACTTTTGGGGTCGATTCGAGGCAGTTTTGGGATTGATTTGTGGCACATTTGGGGCAGTTTTGGGGCCGGAGAATTTGGGGTGACTCCAGGGGGGCAGTTATGGGGTTGGGGGAAAGATTTGGGACAGATTTGGGGTTGATTTGTGGCAATTTTGGGGCCATTTTAAGGGCAGTTGTGGAGCATTTTTGGGGCTGATTTGGGGCAGTTTTGGGGCAATTTTGGTGTTGATTTGGGGCAGTTTTGGAGCTGGTTTGGGGCCGGAGGATTTGGGGTGAATCCGAGGGGAGGGGGGGGGCAGTTGTGGGGTGGATGTGGGGCAATTTTGGGGTCGGGGGAGCAGATTTGGGGCATTTTTGGAGTCGATTTTTGGCAGTTTTGGGGTCGATTTGTGGCCGATTCAAAGCCGATTTGGGGCAGTTGTTTTGGGGCAGTTTTGGGGCCGTTTCAGGGTAATTTTGGGGCCGTTTTGGGGCTGATTTGGAGCTGTACTGGTGCCATACTGGTGCTGTACTGGTTCTATAGCGGGGCCATACTGGGAGCTGTACCAGTGCTGTACTGGGAGCTCTCCTGGTTCTATACTGGTGCCATACTGGAAGTTTACTGGGAGCTGTACTGGTGCCATACTGGGAGCTCTCCTGGATCTATACTGGTGCAATACTGGAAGTTTACTGGGAGCTGTACTGGTGCCATACTGGGCCCATACTGGGAGCTGTCCTGGGTACTGGAGCTGTACTGGTGCCATACTGGGAGCTGTACTGGTGCCATACTGGGAGCTGTACTGGTACCGTACCAGTGCCATACTGGGAGCTGTACTGGTGCTGTACTGGTGCCATACTGGGAGTCATACTGGAGCTGTACTGGGAGCTGTCCCGGGTACTGATGCTGTACTGGAGCTGTACTGGTGCCATACTGGGAGTTTACTGGGAGCCGTACTGGTTCTATACTGGGAGTGGTACTGGTGCTGTACTGGAGGTGCTGGAGCTGTACTGGTGCCATACTGGGAGCTGCACTGGGAGCTGTACTGGTGCTGAACTGGTGCCGAACTGGTGCCATACTGGTGCTGTACTGGTTCTATACCGGTGCCATACTGGTGCCATACTGGGAGTTGCACTGGGAGCTGTCCCGGGTGCTGGAGCTGTACTGGTTCCGTACTGGTGCCATACTGGGAGCTGTACTGGGAATTGTACTGGGAGCTGTCCCGGGTGCTGGAGCTGTACTGGTGCCATACTGGCGCTGTACTGGTTCTATACCGGTGCCATACTGGTGCCATACTGGGAGCTGCACTGGGAGCTGTACTGGTGCCGAACTGGTGCCATACTGGTGCCATACTGGCGCTGTACTGGTTCTATACCGGTGCCATACTGGTGCCATACTGGGAGCTGCACTGGGAGCTGTCCCGGGTGCTGGTGCTGTACTGGTGCCATACCAGTGCCATACTGGGAGCTGTCCTGGATCTATACTGGTGCAATACTGGAAGTTTACTGGGAGCTGTACTGGTCCCAGCCATACTGGTTCTGTACTGGTCCCATACTGGTCCCATACTGGTTCTGTACTGGGAGCTGGAACTGCCCTTGGTGCTCGTCCTCGTCCTGTCCCAGTTCATCCCAGTTCAGTTCCCCCCGTTCCATCCCAGTCCATCCCAGTTTATCCCAGTCCATCCCAGTCCCTCCCAGTCTCCCTCAATCCCCTCCCAGTCCATCCCAGTCCATCCCAGTCCCTCCCAGTCTCCCTCAATCCCCTCCCAGTCCATCCCAGTCCATCCCAGTCCCGTACTGGTCCCATCCCTCTCCAGCTCTCGCTCCACGGCCCCGCCGGCTCCTTGTGCCGCCCCCTCCCCAAATTCCAACTGGGCCCCCCCCGATGTCCCCAAATCCCCCCCCCCGTCCCCGCGCCCCCTCCCCAATATCCCCGTCCCCAAATCTCTCCCATCGTCTTCCGCTGTCCCCCCAGCGCCCCCTCCCCAATAATTCCCCGCTGTCCCCCCTGTCCCTGCAGTGTCCCCCCCAATCCCCCCAACGCCCCCTCCCCAACAATTCCCCGCCGTCCCCCCCATCCCCACGTTGTCCCCATGTTGTCCCCAAGCCCCCTCCCCACCGATTCCCGGGGCTCTCCCCCCTCCCCAATTCCCGGGGCTGTCCCCCCCTCCCCAATTCCCACTGTTCCTCCTGCGCCCCCTCCCCACCGATCATTCCCGGGGCTGTCCCCCCCTCCCCACCGGTTCTTCCCGCTGTCCCCCCTGCGCCCCCTCCTCAATAATTCCCGTCCCCAAATCTCTCCCGCCGTCCCCCCTGCGCCCCCTCCCCACCGATTCCCGGGGCTCTCCCCCCTCCCCAATTCCCGGGGCTGTTCCCCTCCCCAATTCCCACTGTCCCCCTCCCCAATTCCCGCCGTCCCCCCTGCGCCCCCTCCCCATTAATTCCCCGCTGTCCCCCCTCCCCAATTCCCGGGGCTGTCCCCCCTGCGCCCCCTCCCCAATTCCCGGGGCTGTCCCCCTCCCCAATTCCCGCCGTCCCCCCTGCGCCCCCTCCCCACTGATCATTCCCGGGGCTGTCCCCCCTCCCCAATTCCCAGGGCTGTCCCCCCTCCCCAATTCCCGGGGCTCTCCCCCCTCCCCACCAATTCCCACTGTCCCCCTCCCCAATTCCCGTTGTCCCCCCTGCGCCCCCTCCCCACCGATCATTCCCGGGGCTGTCCCCCCCTCCCCACCGGTCCTTCCCGCTGTCCCTCCCCGGCCTCCGTCCCTCCCGTTGCTCCCGTTCCCGTTCCGCCGGGTCCTAGAGCCGCTCCCGGTGCCGCTCCCGCCCGGCCCGGCCCAGCCGCCAGCACCGGGCCCTGCCGGGGACCCCATCCCGGGGGGGGCGATGCGGCCGCGCCCCCTCCCCACGCAGCGCCGGCCATGTCCCGCCGCGCCCCCTCCCCCCGCGCCGCGCCCCCTCCCCTCCCGGCCGCGCCCCCGCTCTCCTCCAGCTGGCCCCTGCTGGGACCCCCCCGCCGCAGCGTCTGGTACATCTACAGGTACGGGACCCCCGCCCGGGACCCCCCCTCCGGCACCGGCACCGGGACCACCCCCCCAAATCCATCAGCCGCTGTGCCCAACAGGGTCCTGCTGTCACCCCCCCCATGGCACTCTGGATCCCCGCCCGGGACCCCCCCCTCTGGCACCGGGACCCCCCCTCCGGCACCGGGACCACCCCCCTGGGACCGGGACCACCCCCCAATTCCATCAGCCGCTGTGCCCAACAGGGTCCCCCCAATTCCGGTGTCACCCCCACCCGTGTCACTCCGGACCCCCCCCCCACCCCGGGACCCCCCCTCCTGCACCGGGACTGGGACCGGGACCGGGACCACCCCCCAATTCCATCAGCCCTGTCCCCATCCCCTGTCCACAACAGGGTCCCCCCAATATCGGTGTCACCCCCCCCCGTGTCACTCCGGACCCCCGCCCCGGGACCCCCCCTCTGGCACCGGGACCCCCACAAAACCGGGACCACCCCCCAATTCCATCAGCCCTGTCCCTTTCTTCTGTCACCAGCGGGGTCCCCCCAATATCGGTGTCACCCCCACCTGTGTCACTCTGGACCCCCCCGGAACACCCCCGGGACCCTCCCGGTACTGGGACCCACCCCCCTCTGGGACCGGGACCCCCCCTCTGGGCCGGGACCAGGACCGGGACCGGGACCACCCCCCAATTCCATCAGCCCTGTCCCCTTCTCCTGTCCCCAACAGGGTCCCCCCAATTCCGGTGTCACCCCCACTGTGTCCCCAGGACCCCCCCTCTGGCACCAGGACCGGGACCACCCCCCCAATTCCATCAGCCCCTGTGCCCAACAGGGTCCCCCCAATATCGGTGTCACCTCCCCTGTGTCACTCAGGACCCCCGCCCGGGACCCCTCCCTCCGGCACCGGGACCCCCCCTCTGGGACCGGCACCGGCACCGGGACCAGGACCACCCCCCCAAATCCATCCCCACCTGTCCCCTTCTCCTGTCCCCAACAGGGTCTCCCCAATTCTGGTGTCACCCCCACTGTGTCCCCAGGACCCCCCCTCCGGCACCAGGACCGGGACCACCCCCCCAATTCCATCTGCCCCTGTCCCCAACAGGGTCCCCCCAATTCCGGTGTCACCCCCACTGTGTCCCCAGGACCCCCCCTCTGGCACGGGGACCGAGACCGGGACCACCCCCCCAAATCCATCAGCCCCTGTCCCCAACAGGGTCCCCCCAATTCCGGTGTCACCCCCCCTGTGTCACTTTGGTGTCACTCGGGACCCCCCCAGGAACCCCCCAGGACCCCCACAAAACCGGGACCACCCCCCCAATTCCATCCCCCCCCTGTCCCCATCAGGGTCCTGCTGTCACCTCCCCCAATGTCCCCAGGACCCCCCCCCCCCCCACCCCGTGTCACTCCGGTGTCACCTCAAGGACCCCCCCAGTACCGGGACCCCCCCCCAATTCCTGTCCCCATCTCCTGTCCCCACCAGGGTCCCCCCAGTCCTGGTGTCACCCCCCCCCCCCCCGCATTGTCCCCACGGGGACTCCCCAATGTCCCCTGGTGTCACCCCCGGGACACCCCCAATGTCCCCCCCCAATGTCCCCTCTGGTGTCCCCTCATGTCCCCCCCGTCCCTCCTGGATCCCTGATGTCCCCCTGGGTCCCCCCCAGTGTCCCCTGTCTTGTCCCCTTTGTGTCCCCCCCAATGTCCCCCCCTGTGTCCCCCCCAATGTCCCCCCCCATGTCCCCTCATGTCCCCTCTATGTCCCCTCTTGTCCCCCGCCAATGTCCATCCAATGTCCCCCTGTGTCCCCCCGCCATGTCCCCCCATGTCCCCGTGTCCCCCAGCACCTCCTGATGTCCCCTGCATGTCCCCAGTGTCCCTGACACTCCCAGCGTCCCCAACGTCCCCAACCCCCTGATGTCTCCAATGCTGTCCCCAAAGCCCCAAATGTCCCCATCCCTTCCAATGTTCCCAATGCTGTCCCCAACATCCCCCAATGTCCCCAGTGTCTGTTAATGATGTCCCCAACAACGTCCCCAATTCCCCAACGTCCCCAACGTCCCCCAACATCCCCCAACATCCTCCAATGTCCCTGATCCCCTTAATGTCCCCAGTGTCCCGCCAATATCCCCTCCATGTCCCCAACACCCCCCAATGTCCCCAATGATGTCCCCAATGATGTCCCCAACAATGTCCCCAATGTCCCCAACACCCCCCAATGTCCCCCCAATGTCCCCCAACACCCCCCAATGTCCCTGATCCCCTCCATGTCCCCAATGTCCCCAGTGTCCCGCCAATATCCCCTCCGTGTCCCCAATGTCCCCAACATCCCCCAATGTCCCCATTGTCCCAAATGTCCCCAGTGTCCCCCCAATGTCCCCTTTGTGTCCCCCCAGTGTCCCCCAGTGTCTCCTTGTGTCCCCTCAATGTCCCCCCAACACCCCCCAATGTCCCCAACGATGTCCCCAACGATGTCCCCAACAATGTCCCCAACAATGTCCCCAATTCCCCAACGTCCCCAATGTCCCCTCAATGTCCCCCAACGTCCTCCAATGTCCCCGATCCCCTTAATGTCCCCAGTGTCCCGCCAATATCCCCTCCATGTCCCCAGTGTCCCCAACATCCCCCAATGTCCCCGATCCTCTTAATGTCCCCAATGTCGCCAATGTCCCCAACATCCCCCAATGTCCCCCAGTGTCCCCAATGTCCCCCAGTGTCCCCAATGTCTCCGATGCCCCGAATCCCCCAACGCTGTCCCCGAATGTCCCCAGTGTCCCCGGTGATGTCCCCATTGTCCCCACTGTCCCCAGTGATTACATCATCAAGGAGAAGACGGTGCTGCTGCAGAAGAAGGACAGCGAAGGGTTCGGCTTCGTGCTGAGGGGGGCCAAAGGTGAGGGGACACCTGGGGACACACCTGGGGACAGCTGGAGACAGACACGGACACACCTGGGGACACCTGGGGAGAGACACGGACACACCTGGGGACACCTGGGGACAGACACAGACACACCTGGGGACATTGGGGACACAGCTGGGGACAGCTGGGGACAGACACAGACACACCTGGGGACATTGGGGACAGACACGGACACACCTGGGGACAGACACAGACACACCTGGGGGACATTGGGGACAGACACAGACACACCTGGGGACACCTGGGGACAGACACGGACACACCTGGGGACATCACTGGGGACAGACATAGGCACACCTGGGGACAGTGGGGACAGACATAGGCACACCTGGGGACAGACACAGACACACCTGGGGACACCTGGGGACACCTGGGGACAGACACAGACACACCTGGGGACACCTGGGGACACAGCTGGGGACAGCTGGGGACAGACACAGACACACCTGGGGACAGACACAGACACACCTGGGGACACCTGGGGACAGACACGGACACACCTGGGGACACACCTGGGGACAGACACAGACACACCTGGGGACATCACTGGGGACACCTGGGGGACACACCTGGCGACATTGGGGACAGACACGGACACACCTGGGGACACCTGGGGACACACCTGGGGGACATTGGGGACAGACATAGACACACCTGGGGACAGCTGGGGACACACCTGGGGACACACCTGGGGACACACCTGGGGACACACCTGGGGACACCTGGGGACAGACACGGACACAGCTGGGGACAGACACAGACACACCTGGGGACACCTGGGGACATTGGGGACATTGGGGACACCTGGGCAGGGGCTGGAGGGTCCCTGGGTGTCCCCAGAGGTTCCTTGGGGGGGGTTGGGGGAATTTTGGGGAATTTTGGGAATTTTCGGGGAAATTTTGGGGACAATTTGGGGAGGATTTGGGGGAATTTGGGGAATTTTCAGGGGAATTTTGGGAATTCTCGGGGAAATTTTGGGAATTTGGGGGAGATTTTGGGGGAAATTTTGGGAATTTGGGGGAGGATTTGGGGGAATTTTGAGGGGAAATTTTGGGATTTTGTTGAGATTTCTTGGAGAATTTTGGGTTAATTTTGGGAGAATTTGGATTTTTTTGGGGGTGATTTTTTAAATGAGATTTTGGGGGAGATTTTGTGGGAATTTTGGGTGAATTTTGGGAGTTTTTGGGAGGATTTTGGGATTTTGTTGGGATGTTTGGGGGATTTGGGGAATCTCATTAAAATTTTTTGGGGGAAATGTTTTGAATTTGGGGTTTTTTCGGGGGATTTGGGGATTTTTTTAATGGGATTCTTCTGGGGATTTTTTGAGATTTTTAACCGGATTTTTTGGGTGATTTTGGGATTTTTTTTTTTGAAATTTTGGGATATTTTTGGGGAAGGTTTGGGATTTTTTTGGGAATTTTGGGATTTTTAATTTAGATTTTTAGCAGGATTTTTAATGGGATTTTTGGGGATTTTTTCAGGATTTTTTTTATTTTTTTAGGGGATTTATTTGGGGATTTTTTTAATGGGATTTTTCTTGGAATTTGCAGATTTTTTAATGGGATTTTTAATTAGATTTTGGGATTTTTTGGAACTTTAGGATTTCTGGGGGGGGATTTGGGATTTTTTTTCTGGGAATTTGAAGGTTTTTACGGGATTTTTGAGGGATTTTTGGGACATTTTTTAATGAGATTTTTTTTTGTAATTTTGGGAGGGATTTTTGTGAGAGATTTTGGCATTTATAATGGGATTCGGGGATTTGGGGGAATTTTGGGGTTTTTAATGGGATTTTTTTATTGGATTGTAAAGGGATTTTTAAAAAAGGATTTTTTTGGGAAATTTTGGATTTTTGGGCATTTTTAATGGGTTTTTTTGGGGATTTTTAATGGGATTTTTTTAATGAGGTTTTTTTGGGGATTTTTTTGGGGGTGGATTTTGGGATTTTTTGGGGATTTTTAGGGTCTGACCCCCCCCTCCCCCCACCCCCAATTCTGGATGGGTTTGGGTCCATTTTGAAGGGGATTTTTGGGGATTTTTAATAGGATTTTTCTGGGAATTTGTGAATTTGGGGATTTTTCAGGAATTTCGGGATTTTTAAATGGATTTTTAATGGGATTTTTTCTGGGGATTTGGGGATTTTTATTGGGACTTTTAATGGGATTTTTAAAAATGGAATTTTTCTGGGATTCTTCGGGGCGATTTCGGGGGATTTTTACGGGGATTTTTTGGGGGGATTTTTCTGGGGATTTGGGGATTTTTTTAAAATAAGATTTTGGGATTTTTCTGGGGATTTTTCTGGGGATTTGTGGGGTTTTTTTGTGGATTTCGGGATTTTTACGGGATTTTTTTAATGGGATTTTTCTGGGGATTTGGGGACTTTTGGGGTAATTTTAACGGGATTTTCCAGGGGTTTTTTTGGGGGGATTTTTTCGTGATTTCCGATGGGATTTTTTTTTTAATTTTGGGTTTTTTGGGGATGTTGGGATTTTTGGGCGGAATTCTGGCGTTTTTGGGGTCTGACCCCCCCCTCCCCCCACAGCGCAGACCCCCTTTGAGGAGTTCACCAATTTTGGGTGGGTTCGGGTCCATTTTCAATGGGATTTTTGGGGGATTTTGGGGGATTTTTCTGGGAGTTTTGGGATTTTGGGTATTTTGAGGATTTTTGGGTGGAATTTGGGCGTTTTTGGGGTCTGACCCCCCCCTCCCCCCACAGCGCAGACCCCCATCGAGGAGTTCACCCCCACCCCGGCCTTCCCGGCCCTGCAGTACCTGGAGTCCGTGGATGAAGGGGGCGTGGCCTGGAGGGCGGGGCTGCGCATGGGCGACTTCCTGATCGAGGTGAGGCCACGCCCACACCTGGGCACACCTGGGATACACCTGGGATGTACCTGGGGCACACCTGGGCACACCTGGGATACACCTGGGGACACCTGGGCACACCTGGGATACACCTGGGATGTACCTGGGGACACCTGGGCACACCTGGGATACACCTGGGATACACCTGGGCACACCTGGGGACACCTGGGATACACCCGGGATACACCTGGGATACACCTGGGACACACCTGGGGACACCTGGGCACACCTGGGGACACCTGGGCACACCTGGGATACACCTGGGGCACACCTGGGCACACCTGGGGACACCTGGGATACACCCGGGATACACCTGGGATACACCTGGGCACACCTGGGGACACCTGGGGACACCTGGGCACACCTGGGACACCCCTTGGATACACCTGGGACACACCTGGGACACACCTGGGGCACACCTGGGATACACCCGGGACAGGTGTGCACAGGTGTGTGTAGTCACCTGTACAGGTGTGTGACACTGCTCAGGTGTGCACAGGTGTGTGCATGCAGTGACACACCTGTGCAGGTGTGCCTGGGCGTGTCCCTGTGCCCTGCCCCGTGTCCCGTGTGTGACACCTGATGTCTGCATGGTGTCACCTGTGTCACACCTGTGTCACACCTGGGTGGTGTCACACACCTCTATGGGTGCCACACACCTGTCACACACCTGTCACACACCTGTACGGGTGTCACACACCTGTCACACACCTGTACGGGTGTCACACACCTGTCACACACCTGTACGGGTGTCACACCCCTGTCTCACCTGTGCAGGTGAACGGCCAGAACGTGGTGGAGGTGGGGCACCGGCAGGTGGTGACCATGGAGCTGTGTCACACCTGGGTGGTGTCACACACCTGTCACACACCTGTCACACACCTGTATGATATCTCACACACCTGTCACATACCTGTATGGGTGTCACACACCTGTCTCACCTGTGCAGGTGAACGGCCAGAACGTGGTGAAGGTGGGGCACCGGCAGGTGGTGAACATGATCCGCCAGGGCGGGAACAGCCTCGTGCTCAAGGTGGTGATGGTGACGCGGCACCCGGAGCCCCCCGAGGGACCCCGGCGCAGAGGTGAGGGGGGGGCTCACCTGGCGGGGGGGCTCAGGTGAATGGGGAGGGGTCTCAGGTGTGTAGGGAGGGGTCTCAAGTGAATGAGGAAAGGTCTCAGGTGAATGGGGAGGGGTCTCAGGTGAATGGGGAGGGGTCTCAGGTAAATGGGGAGGGGTCTCAGGTGTGTGGGGAGGGGTCTCAAGTGAATGAGGAAAGGTCTCAGGTGATTGGGGAGGGGTCTCAGGTGAATGGGAGGGGTCTCAGGTGAGTGGGGAGGGGTCTCAGGTAAATGGGGAAGGGTCTCAGGTGAGTGGGAGGGGTCTCAGGTGTGTGGGGAGGGGTCTCGGATAAATGGGGAGGGGTCTCAGGTGATTGGGGAGGGGTCTCAGGTGAGTGGGAGGGGTCTCAGGTGAGTGGGGAGGGGTCTCAGGTAAATGGGGAGGGGTCTCAGGTCATTGGTGAGGGGTCTCCATGAATTCGGGGCGGGGTCTCGGTTAATTTGAATTGGGGGCGGGGTCACGGTGAAGTTGAATTTTGGGGGTGGAGTCTCAGTGAATTGGGGGCGGAGTCTCATTGATTTGGGGGAGGAGTCTCAGTGAATTGGGGGCGTGGTCTCCATTAATTTGAATTGGGGTGGGATTTCAGTGAATTGGGGGTGGGGTCTCCGTGAATTTGATTTGAGGGCGGAGTCTCCAATAATTTGAATTATTGGGGGTGGAGTCCCAGTTAAATGTGGGCGTGGCCTCGGGAGTTGTGGGCGGGGTCTCCATCAAGTTGAATCGAGGCTGGCGGCAGGGGGCGGGGTCTCTGTTAATTTGTGGGCGGGCCCGGGGTTTTCAATGAAACAGTGGGCGGGGTCCCGTTGGTGGGGTGGGCGTGGCCTGTGCGTGACGCCCCGCCCCCAGCCGCGCCCCCCCAGCCGCGCCGCCTCCCGGCCCCGCCCATCTCGCTGCGCTCCAAATCGATGACGTCAGAGCTGGAGGAGATGGGTGAGGGGCGGGGCCGGAAATGGGGAGGGGCTGGGGGGGATTTTGGGCGGGGTTTGGGGGCGTTTGGGGGCGGGGTTTGGGGGGGATTTTGGGCCATTTTGGGGGGGATTTGGGGGAATTTTGGGGTGGATTTCGGGGGGTTTGGGGGGGATTTTTTGGGGGGAGATCTGGGGGGGGCTTTGGGGGAGAATTTTTGGGATTTTGGGGGTGTTTAGGGGGGATTTCGGGGAGATTTTGGGGAGGATTTTGGGGGGCGGTTGGGGAAATTTGGGGGGGATTTTTGGGGGGATTTGAGTATTTTGGGAGAGATTTTTTGGATTTTGAGGAGTTTTTTTGGGGGAAATTTGGGAGGATTTTGAGATTTTGGGAGGGTCCTGGGGATATTTTGGGAGGGGTCTTGGGGGGGGGGAGGGGAAGAATTTTCCTGACTTTTGACCTTTGACCTTTGACCTTTGACCTCCGGCCCTGCAGTGGAGAAGGGTGAGTGGGGGCGGGGTCTCTGCACCCCCCATGGGATTTTGGGAACCCCAAAAAATCCTTTGGGACCCCCCCCAAAATCCCCTCAAAATCCCCCATTTTTCCCCCAACATTCCAAAATTTTCCCTAAAATTCCCCAAAATTCCCGAAGTCTCCCTAAATTTGCCTAAAATTTCCCCCAAATCCCCCAAAATATCCTCGAGACTCCCAAAAGTCCCTAAAATCCCTCAAACTTCACCCAAATCTCCCAAAATTTCCTAAATTTTCCTCAAAATTTCCAATTTCCCCCAAATTTCCCCCAAAATCCTCACACTTTCTCCAAATAACCCCAAAATTTTTCCAAAATTTTTAAATTTCCCCCCAAAATCCCTCAAACATTCCCCAAAATTCCCCTTTTCTTTCACTTCTCCCAAACCCCCCCCAAAATTTTCCCATTTTTCCCCCCAAAACTCTTCCCAAAATTTCCCCCAAACCTCCAAAATCCCCCCCAAAAAAATTTCCCCCTAAATCCTCCACGTTTTTCCCCAAAATTTCCCCAAAAAATTCCCCGTTTTTGCCCCAAAATGCCCCAAATTCGCCCCAATTTCCGCCCCTGACGCCTCTCGTGTCTCCCCAGTCTCCCCCTGGAAGAAGCGCAGCGGTGAGTGCCCCTTGCACACCCATTGCACACTCATTGCACACTCATGGAACCTTCCAGAACCTTCCACACTCATTGGAAACCATTTAAAGGGCCTTGCACGCCCCTTGCACACTCATGGAACCTTCCAGAGCCTCGCACACTCATTGGAAACCCTTCCAAGGGCCTTGCACACTCATCGCACACTCGTCGCACACTCGTCGCACACTCATCACAAACCATTCAAAGGGTTTGATCACCCCTTGCACGCTCCTTGCACGCTCGTGGAACCTTCCAGAGCCTCGCACGCTCATCGAAAACCATTTAGAGGGACTTGCACACCCCTTGCACACTCATTGCACACTCATGGAAAAAACCATTTAAAGAGCCTTGCACACTCACTGCACACAATTTAAAGGGTTTGTGCACCCCTCGTTGCACGCTCGTGGAACCTTCCAGAGCCTTGCACGCTCATTGCACACTCATCCCAAAACATTTAAAGGGTTTGTGCGCTCCTTGCACGCTCGTGGAACCTTCCAGAGCCTTGCACGCCCATCGAAAACCCTTCAAAGGCCCTTGCACGCTCAATGCACAACCCTTGCACACTCATTGCAAACCCTTTAAAGGCCCTTGCACGCTCATTGCACACCCCTTGCACACTCATTGAAAACCCTTTAAAGGCCCTTGCACGCTCATTGCACACCCCTTGCACACTCACTGAAAACCCTTTAAAGGCCCTTGCACGCTCATTGCACACCCCTTGCACACTCACAGAACCTCCCGGAGCCTTGCACACTCGTTGCAAACAATTTAAAGGGTTTGTGCACCCCTTGCACACTCATTGCACACTCGTGGAACCTTCCAGAGCCTCGCACACCCATTGCACACCCATTGCACACTCGTGGAACCTTCCAGAGCCTCGCACACCCCTTGCACACTCATTGCACACTCGTGGAACCTTCCAGAGCCTCGCACACCCCTTGCACACCCATTGCACACCCGTGGAACCTTCCAGAGCCTCGCACACTCATCGCACACCCATTGCACACCCGTGGAACCTTCCAGACCCTCGCACGCTCATCCGCACCCCCGTGCGAGGGTTTGCACGGGCCTTGCACGCCCCCCGGGGGATCCAGGAAGGATTTGCACACTCGTTGCACACTCGTGGATCCATCCAGGGCCTTGCACACTCATCCGGCCCCCGGCGCTGCGAGGATTTGCACGCTCGTGGCCCCCCCTCCCTTTTTACACACTCATTGCACGCTCGCGGTTTGCACACTCAGCCCTTTGCACACTCACCCCTCCCCCCTCCCCCCCCCCATTTCACAGCATCCAAAAGCCCCAAAATCCCCCCAAAAAAAATCCCCCAAAAAATCTCCCTGAGACCCCCCCAAAATCCCCCCAAAATCCCCCAAAAAATCTCCCTGAGACCCTCCCAAAATCCCCCAAAAAATCTCCCTGAGACCCCCCCCAAAATTCCCAAAATCCCCCAAAAAATCTCCCTGAGATCCCCCCCAAAATCCCCCCAAAATCCCCCAAAAAATCTCCCTGAGATCCCCCCCAAAATCCCCCAAAAAATCTCCCTGAGACCCTCCCAAAATCCCCCAAAAAATCTCCCTGAGACCCCCCCCAAAATTCCCAAAATCCCCCAAAAAATCTCCCTGAGACCCCCCCAAAATCCCCCCAAAATCCCCCCAAAATCCCTGAAATTCCCCCAAAATCTGACCCTAAATCCCCCCCAGGACCCCCCGAAACTCCCCCCAAACCCGGACCCCCCCAAATCCCCGTGGGACCCCCCTCAAGAACCCCCAAAATCCCCCTGGGACACCCTCAAGAACCCCCAAAACCCCCCCAGGACCCCCCAAATCCCTCTGAGACCCCTCAGGACCCCCCAAAACCCCCCCAAATCCCCCTGGGTACGCCCCAAAACCCCCCCAGGACCCCGAAATCCCCCCAAGACCCACCCAGAACCCCCCCAAATCTGAGACCCCCCCCAAATCTCCCTGGGACCCTCTCAAGACCCCCCCTCAATTCCCCCAGGACCCCAAATGTCCCCAAATCTGATCCTAAAGCCCCCCAAAATCCCCTCAGGAGCCCAAATCTGATCCTAAAACCCCCCCCAGAATCCCCCAAATCCCTCTGAGACCCCTCAGGAGCCCCCGAAACCCCCCCAAATCCCCCTGGGACCGCCCCCCCCAAAACCCCCCCCCAAGACCCCCCCAAGACCCCCCAAAATCCCCAAATCTGATCCTAAAGCCCCCCCAAAACCCTCCCCAAATCCCCCTGGGACCACCCCCCCAAAACCCCCCCAGGACCCCCCAAATCCCCTCAAGACCCACCCAGGACCCCCCCAAATCCCTTTGAGACCCCTCAGGACCCCCCAAAAACCTCCCCAAATCCCTCTGAGACCCTTCCAGGACCCCCCAAAACTCCCCCAAATCCCCCTGGGATCCCCTCAGGAACCCCCAAATCTGATCCTAAACCCCTCCAAAACCCCCCCAAATCCCTCTGGGACCACCCCCAAAACCCCCCCAGGACCCCCCAAATCCCCCCAAGACCCACCCAGAACCCCCCCAAATCTCTCTGAGACCCCCCCCAATCCCCCCAGGACCCCAAATGTCCCCAGATCTGAGCCTAAACCCCCCCAAAACCCCCCCAAATCCCTCTGGGATCCCCCCCCAAAACCTCCCCAAATACCCTCTGAGACCCCCCCAGGTTCCCCCAATTCCCTCTGGGACCCCCCAGGACCCCCCAAAACCCCCCCAAATTCCCCAAGACCCCCCCAAATCCCCTCCTCCCCCCAGATTTCGACCCCTCCTCGAGCACGGAGAAGAAGAGGACGGTCTATCAGATGGCCCTCAGTGAGTGGGGAGGGGGATTTTGGGGGGTCCCGGGGGGATTTTGGGGGGTCCCGGGGGGATTTGAGGGGTCTTGAGGATGTTTGGGGGGGATTTGGGGGGGTCCTGGGGGTGTTTGGAGGGGTTTTGGGGGGGATTTTGGGGGGGGATTTGAGGGGTCTTGAGGATGCTTGGTGGGGAATTTGGGGGGGTCCTGGGGGTGTTTGGAGGGGTTTTGGGGGGTCCTTGGGGGGATTTTGGGGGTCTTGAGGATTTTTGGGGGGATTTTGGGGGGTCCTGGGGGTATCCTTGGGGGGTCCCAGGGGAATTTTGGGGGATTTTTGGGGCTCCTGGGGGAGATTTTGGGGGGGATTTGGGGGGGTCTAGGGGGGGTTTTGGGGGAATTTTGGGAGCTCCTGGAGGGGTTTGGGGGGATTTTGGGGGGGTCTTGGGAGAACTTGAGGGGTCCCAGGGGATTTTTGGGGTGATTTTGGGGCCGAGACCCCTCCCCAAATTCCCTCTCCCCCCCTCCCCAAACAAACTGGACGAGATTTTGGGGTGATTTTGAGGGAATTTTGGGGGGGATTTTAGGGAGGATTTTGGGACTGATTTTGGGGGAATTTGGGGGGGATTTTGAGGGATTTTTGGGGATATTTTGGGGGGGATTTGGGGGGGATTTTGGGGACGAGACCCCTCCCCAAATTCCCCCTCCCCCCCCAGACAAACTGGACGAGATTTTGGGGTGGGAGGAGGTTCCTGTGGGGATTTTTGGGGAATTTTGGGGCGATTTTGAGGGGATTTTTGGGGGGGATTTTGGGGGCATTTATGGGGATGTTTTTGGGGAATTTTGGGGGATTTGGGGGCCGAGACCCCTCCCCAAATTCCCTCCTCCCCCCCCAGACAAACTGGACGAGATTTTGGGGTGGGAGGAGGTTCCTGGGGCGATTTTGGGGGGGGGGATTTTGGGGAATATTGGGGCAGATTTGGGGGGATTTTGGGGGGGATTTTTGGGGTGTTTTTTGGGGATTTTGGGGCCGAGACCCCTCCCCAAATTGCCCCCTCCCCCCCCAGACAAACTGGACGAGATTTTGGCCGCGGCCCAGCAAAGCATCAGCGCGGGGGAGGGGCCGGGGGCGCCCCTGGGACCCCCCCTGGGCAAGGGGGGGCGCCCCAAAGGCTTCTTCGGCACCGAGGTGAGCGGGGGCCAAATCTGGGGGAAAACCGGGGGAATTTGGGCAAAAATCGGGCAAAACTCATGCGAAAGTTTGGGGGAAATTTGGGTGAAAATTGGGTTAAAATTGGGTTAAATTCAGGGGAAATTCAGCTAAATTTGGATAAAACTGGGGCGGAATTAATGTGAAATTTTGGGAGAAGTTAGGCAGAATTTGGGGAAAAATTGGGTGAAATTCATGTGAAAATTTTGGTGAAAATTCGGGGAATTTTGGGAGAAAACTGGGTGAAAATTGGGCAAATCTTGGACAAAATTCGGGGGAAGTCCAGGTGGAATTTGGGTGAAATTCAAGGAAAATTTAGGCGAAATTTGGGGGGAATCGGTGAAAATTGGATGAAATTTGGGGAAAATTTTGTGAAATTCATGTGACATTTTGGTGAAAATTCAGGGGAAATTATTGGGAAATTTTGGTGAAAATGCAGGGAAATTTAGGCGGAATTTGGGGGAAAATTGGGTGAAATTTGAGGGAAAATTTGAATGAAATTTAGGTAAAACGTTGGTGAAATTCAGGCGATATTTGGGTGAAATTCGGGTGCTATTTGGGTGAAATTTGGGTGAAATTCAGATGAAATTCAGGCAAAATTCAGGCGCTATTTGAGTGAAATTTGGGTGAAATTCACGTGAAATTCAGGCGAAATTTGAGTGAAATTTGGGTGAAATTCAGGCGTTATTTGGGCGAAATTCGGGTGAAATTTGGGTAAAATTCAGGCGCTTTTTGGGTGAAATTCAGGTGAAATTCAGATGAAATTCAGGCGCTTTTTGGGTGAAGTTCGGGTGAAATTCAGGCGTTATTTGGGCGAAATTCAGGCGAAATTAGGCGCTATTTGGGTGAAATTTGGGTGAAATTCAGGCGAAATTCAGGCGCTATTTGGGTGAAATTCAGATGAAATTCAGGCGCTAGTTGGGTGAAATTCGGGTGAAATTCAGATGAAATTCAGGCGCTTTTTGGGTGAAGTTCGGGTGAAATTCAGGCCCCATTTGGGTGAAATTCAGGCGCGTTTTGGGTGAAATTCGGGTGAAATTCGGGTGAAATTCATGCGAAATTCAGGCGCTATTTGGGTGAAATTTGGGTGAAATTCAGGCAAAATTCAGGCGCTATTTGGGTGAAATTCAGGCGAAATTAGGCACTATTTGGGTGAAATTCGGGTGAAATTCAGATGAAATTCAGGCGCTTTTTGGGTGAAGTTCGGGTGAAAATCAGGCGTTATTTGGGCGAAATTTGGGCGAAATTCGGGTAAAATTCAGGCCCCATTTGGGTGAAATTCAGGTGAAATTTGGGTGAAATTCATGCGAAATTCAGGCGCTTTTTGGGTGAAGTTCGGGTGAAATTCAGGCGTTATTTGGGCGAAATTTGGGCAAAATTCGGGTAAAATTCAGGCCCCATTTGGGTGAAATTCAGGCGCGTTTTGGGTGAAATTCAGGTGAAATTCGGGTGAAATTCATGCGAAATTCAGGCGCTATTTGGGTGAAATTTGGGTGAAATTCAGGCAAAATTCAGGCGCTATTTGGGTGAAATTCAGGTGAAATTCGGGCGTTATTTGGGCGAAATTCGGGTAAAATTCGGGCCCCATTTGGGTGAAATTCAGGCAAAATTCAGGCGTTATTTGGGTGAAATTCAGGCAAAATTCAGGCGCTATTCGGGTGAAATTCAGGTGAAATTCAGGCGCTATTTGGGTGAAATTCAGGCAAAATTCAGGCGCTATTTGGGTGAAATTCAGGTGAAATTCGGGCGCTATTTGGGTGAAATTCAGGTGAAATTCGGGCGCTATTTGGGTGAAATTCAGATGAAATTCAGGCGCTATTTGGGTGAAATTCAGGTGAAATTCAGGCGCTTTTTGGGTGAAGTTCGGGTGAAATTCAGGTGAAATTCGGGTGAAATTCATGCGAAATTCAGGCGCTATTTGGGTGAAATTTGGGTGAAATTCAGGCGAAATTCAGGCGCTATTTGGGTGAAATTCAGGCAAAATTCAGGCGCTTTTTGGGTGAAGTTCGGGTGAAATTCAGGCGAAATTCGGGTGAAATTCGGGCGCTTTTTGGGTGAAATTCGGGTGAAATTCGGGCGAAATTCAGGCGCGTTTTGGGTGAAATTCGTGTGAATTTTCCGTTTTCCCCTCCCCAGGCTCCCTTTGAGCCCCACCGGGTGGGGCCGGGCGGCTTCGATCGCCCCTTCCTGCCCCCGGGCCCCCCCCACGGGCTGATGCTGCGCCAGAAATCCATCGGTGCGTCGGGGAATTGGGGCGATTTCCGGGAATTTTGGGCCTTTTTGGGCATTTTTGGGGTTTTTTGTTTATTTTGGTTTTTTTTTTTGTTGGTTTGGGGTGGGGTTTTTCTGGGTTTTCTTTTAATTTTTTTCCCCATTTTTCACCCTCTCCCCCCCCGCCCCCCACAAACTCACGGCGTTGATGTTGAATATTTTAATTAATTTTTAATAATTATTTCTTATTAATTATTTTAAGTAATATTTTAGGAATTATTTTTAACAATTCATTGTCATAGTAGATTTTTAATAACGATTTCTAAACTTCAACTTTTAATAATTTTAATAATTATTAATTTGTTTTAATAATTTTATTAAATTTAATTATTTAATTAATTGGATTATTTAATTTATTTATTAATTGTATATATTTATTATATATTTAATTTTAATTTTAAAATTTTAATAATTTTAATAATTATTTTATTAATGAAATTCATAATTAATTGTTAATCATTACTTTAAATAACCGATTATAATAATTACTTTTTATTGATATATTTAATAATAATTTTTAATCTTGATTTTTATTAATAAATTTTAATACTTAATATTTAATAATTTTTATGGCATTTTAATAGCGAATCTTTAATAACCAATTTTTAATCATTAATTTTCACGCTTAATTTTAGTGTTGCATTATCAAGAACTAACTTTTAACAATTACTTTTTATTAATCAATTCTAATGATTTAATTTTCTGCATAATTATTAACAGTTAATTTTTTAATGAATAATTATTAATAGCTAAGCTTTGAACTAATAATTAATAGTTAATTAAGAATTAATGATTAATACATAATCAATAATTGCGAATATATTAATAATCTAATAATTTAATAATTAATAGTAATAAGTGATTGATAATGAATAGTTAATAATTAAGACTCGATTATTAATAAATTAATAATTAATAATTAATAGTTAATAATTAATAGTTAATAGTTAATAGTTAATAACTAATAAATAATAAATTATTAAGAATTAAGAATATGTTACTAATAAATTAATAATTAATAATTAACCGTTAATATTAAACTATTAATAATTAATGACTAGTGATTATTGATTATTGATTATTAATTAATTATTAATAGTTGATAATTAACAATAGTTATTAATTATTCTAATTAATAATAAATTATTAATGATTATTAATTATTGATTAATAGGTAATAATTAAGAATTAATTGTTAATAATGAATGATTAATAATCAGTGGTTAATAATTATTAATTATTGATTAATAGTTAATAATAAATAATAAATAATAAATAATAAATAATAAATGATAGGAAAATTGATAGATAGATCGATTCATGGATTACTCGATTAATTAGCGGATTAATTACTAATTGGCGGTCCGTGTCGCCCGCAGGTGCCCCCGAGGAGGAGCGGCCGTTCCTGGCGCCGCCCCCGGGCCGCTTCAGCCGCAGCCTCTCGGTGCCCGGCTCGGACGAGATCCCCCCTCCCCCCACCACCTCCCCCCCCGAGCCCCCCTACACCGCCCCTCCCCCCCCCAGCCCCCGACACGCCCCGGGAGGGGGAGGGGCCATGGCGGGGGGGGGCGGGGGAGGGGCGCCCTGGCGCCTTTACAACCTGGGGGGGGGCGGGGGCGGCGCCGGCGGGGGGAGGGGCCATGGCGGGGGCCCCCCCAAGCCCCTGCGGCGCAAGGGGCCCCTGGTGAAGCAAACCAAAGTGGAGGGGGAGGGGCAGGGAGGGGGAGGGGGAGGGGGCGGGGCCGCGCTGGGCGGGGGAGGGGCCCCGGGCGACAAAAGCTCTATCGCGATACCCACGATCGTCGTCAAGGCCCCCTCGACCTCCAGCTCGGGCCGCTCGAGCCGCGGCAGCAGCGTGGAGGCCGAGGGGGGAGGGGTGGGAGGCGGGGGAGGGGCGGCCTCGACCCCCGATGGACCCTCAGGGGTGGGGGTCGGGGGGGGGGGGGTGGGGGAGGGGTCGGGGGTCCTCAGGGCGGGGGTGGGGCCGCCCCGCCCCCCGCCATGGCCCCTCCCCCTTCGCCGGGTTTGGATTTCACCTCCCAGTTCGGGGCGGCGCTGGTGGGGGCGGGGCGCAGGGAGTGGGGGGCGGGGCGTCGCTCCGCGCTCTTCCTCAGCACCGAGGAGGATGAGGAGGGGCTGGGGGGCGGGGCTCCGGGAGGAGGGGGCGGGGCCTTGGGCCCTCCCCCCGCCCAGCCGCGATTACGTCACTCCAAAAGCATCGACGAGGGCATGTTCGTGGCCGGTGGGGGCGGGGCGGGGGCGGAGCCTTTCCCCGCCCCCACCCGCGGCTACCGAGGGGGAGGGGCCAGAGGAGGGGCCGGGGGGCGGGGCAGCGCCTTCAGCAGCGTGGGAGGGGGAGGGGCGGGAGGCGCGGCCCCTCCCCCGCTGCACCCGGGGGCGGCGCCAGTTCACCCCAGTATGGGCCCGGTGCACCCCAGTATGGGCCCGGTGCACCCCAGTTTGAGCCCGGTGCACCCCAGCATGGGCTCGGTGCACCCCAGTTTGTCCCCGGTGCACCCCAGCATGAGCCCGGTGCACCCCAGTTTGTCCCCAGTCCATCCCAGTTTGTCCCCGCTCCATCCCAGTCTGGGCCCCGTGCGCGCCCCTCCCCCGCCCGGCTCCTGCCGCGTCCTCCCCCCCTCCGCCCCCTCCCCCTCCTCCTCCCCTTTCCCCAACCTGGGGGGGCTCCACGGGGGCCTCCCCCCCCCCATGCACGCCCCTCCCCCCGCCGGCTCCGCCCCCTCCCCCCTCCACCACCCCGGTCTGGGGGGGATGGGCGCCCTCGGAGCCGGGGGGGGCGCCGGGGGGGGAGGGGTCGGGGTTCGTTCCCTCCCCCTTTTGGGCGGGGTCTCCTCCCTGCACCTCTCGGGCCCGCCCACTCTGCCCAAGGCGCCCCCTCCCCAAAAATTCCCCGCCCCCCCCCCCGCCAGCCCCTCCCGCCGCCTCGAGCCCCTCTGGGGGGGAGGGGGCGCCGAGGGCCGCGTCCGCTTCTCCGACGGTGGGGGAGGGGTCTCGGTGGGTGGGGGAGGGGTCGGGGGGGGGTCTCCCCTTCTCTCCCTTCCCCCCCCCGCCCCTTCGGTGGACGCGGACGAGGAGCTGCTGCTGGCCGAGCCCCTCCCCCCTCCCCTGGAATTCGCCAACAGCTTCGAGGCCCCTCCCCCCCCGCATCCCGCCGGGGCCGCCCCTCCCCCCCCGCATCCGGACGGGGCCCCTCCCCCACCCGCCCCTCCCGCCATGGGCGGGGGAGGGGACTCGGCCACCTCCAGCCTGACCTCGTACGACAGCGAGGTGGCCACGCTGACCCAGGGCGGTGGGGGAGGGGCGGGGGGAGGGGCAGGGGGCGGGGCCACCACCCACGACCCCCGCCGAGGGGGAGGGGGAGGGGCGGGGTTGGGCGGGGGCGGGGCGGTTCTGGGGGGCGGTGCCCAGGAGGGGGCGGCGGAGGCGGTGACGGACTCGGGCATCGAGGAGCCCGACAGCCGCAGCAGCAGCGACCACCCCCCCGAGCTGGGGGAGGGGCCGGACGGGGGCGGGGCCGCGGGGGAGGGGCGGAGGGGGGGGAGGGGCCGGGTGGTGCTGAGGGGGGGCAGGGGAGGGCAGGAGTGGGGGGGGAGCGGGGGCGGGGAGGAGGCGGTGCCGCCCCTGCCCCTCCCCCCGCTGGCGCTGCCCCTCGCCCCCCCCCAGCAGGGCCCGCGCGGGGGGATGGGCGCGGCCGCCGCCTCCTGGAGCCGCGCGGGACTCGAGGGAGGATTCGCGGGGAGGCTCAGGTGAGGGGGCGGGGCTTCCATCGCATCGGGGGCGGGGCTTAGCGCCTAGGGGCGGGCCTTTCAGAACACCTGGAGGCGGGATTTAGCACCTGGGGCCGGGCTTGTGGCACACCTGGGGGCGGGGCTCCCATAGCACCTGGGGGTGGGGCTTCCATCCATCACACCCGGGGGCGTGGCTTCCATCGCACCTGGGGGCGGGGCTTCCATCGCACCTGGGGGGCGTGGCTTCCACCACACCTGGGGGGGGGTGTGACACCCATCACACCTGGGGCACTTGGGAGGGCATCACACCTGGGACACCTGAGCCATCTCACCTGTCACACCTGTGACACCCATGGCACCCATCACACCTGTGGCACACCTGTGACATTCATGGCATGGATGGGGCCGTGATACCTGTGACACACCCGTGACACACCCGTGGCACACCCGTGGCACACCTGTGGCACACCTGTGGCACACCTGGCACCTGCTGCATGGATTGGGGGGGCACCCACTGTACCTGGCACCTGCTGCACCTGCTGCACGGGCTTGGGGGCTGGGGCACACCTGGGGCACACCTGGGGCACACCTGGTACCTGATGCATGGCTTGGAGAGGCCATCACACCCATGGTACCTGTGCCACACCCATTGCACCTGTGCCACACCTGTGCCACACCTTGGGCGCACCTGCTGCATGGATTTGGGAGGGGGGCATCGCACCTGTGGCACACCTGTGGTACCTTTCGCACACCTGTGACATCTGTGGCACACCTGGCACCTGCTGCATGGATTGGGGGGCACCCATCACACCTGTGGCACACCTGTAGCACACCTGTGGCACACCTGTGACATCTGCTGCATGGATGGGGGGGTCCATCACACCTGTGGCACACCTGTGACACCTGTGGCACACCTGGCACTCTGTGCATGGATTTGGGGGGGCACCCGTCGTACCTGGCACCTGTGGCACACCTGGCACCTGTTGCATGCATTGTGGGGCTATCACACCTGTGGCACACCTGTGGCACACCTGGCCCTCTGTGCATGGTTTTGGGGGTCATCCGTTGCACCTGTGGAACACCTGTGGCACACCTGGCACCTGCTGCATGGATTGGGGGGGCATCACACCTGTGACACACCTGTGGTGGCCGTTGCATGGATTGGGGGGGCATCACACCTGTGACACACCTGTGGTGGCCGTTGCATGGATTGGGGGGGCATCACACCTGTGACACACCTGTGGTGGTCGTTGCATGGATTGGGGTGGGTGTCACACCTGTGGTGACTCACACCTGTGCCCATCACACCTGTACTGCACCTCTCACCCGTCCTCACCTGTGTCTCACCTGTACCTCACCTGTTCCTCACCTGTCCTCACCTGTCCTCACCTGTCCTCACCTGTACCTCACCTGTGTCTCACCTGTTCTCACCTGTCCTCACCTGTTCCTCACCTGTACCTCACCTGTCCTCACCTGTTCCTCACCTGTGTCTCACCTGTACCTCACCTGTCCTCACCTGTACCTCACCTGTTCCTCACCTGTTCCTCACCTGTACCTCACCTGTCCTCACCTGTACCTCACCTGTTCCTCACCTGTCCTCACCTGTTCCTCACCTGCCCCCACCCCCTGGGTGTGTTTGGGTTGATGGGCAGGGCGTGGGCCTGTCCCCACCCCTCCCCCCTCTCTAACCCCTCCCCCTTTCCCCTCCCCCCACAGGCTCACGGACTCCGCCCCTCCCCCCTCCTCCTCCACCAAGCCCCTCCCCCCAACCTCCGCCCTCTTCCCCCATTGGCCGCCGCCCCCTCCAAAACCCTCGGTGGGCGTGGCCGTGGGCGGGGACCTGGACGTGCGCCCGCCCCTCCGGCGCGCGCCGAGCCCCGCCCCTCCCCCCTCGGAGCGCCGCGGAAGCCCCGCCCCCCGCCCCGCCTCCCTGCCCACCTTACCCGCGGCTCACCTGTACGGGGGAGGAGGAGGAGGAGGAGGAGGCGGCGGCTCCGCCTCTTACCTGGAGCTGCGCTCGCTCTCCCCGCCCCGCGCCGCCACCGCCTCGTCCATCGCCGGCCCCGCCGCCCCGCCCAAGCCTTTTGGGGCGAAACCTTTGGCTTTTTGGAGCAAGTTCGACGTGGCGGACTGGCTGGAGTCGCTGAACCTGGGCGAGCACCGGGCGCGCTTCCTGCACAACGAGATCGACGGCACGCACCTGCCCGCGCTCACCAAGGAGGATTACATCGACCTGGGCGTCACCCGCGTCGGGCACCGCATGAACATCGACCGCGCCCTGCGCCTCTTCCTCGAGAGGTGATGGACGCGCACCTGAGCACCTGGAGGGGCGGGGAAAAGGGGGCGGGGTCCTTCGGTGCCGGCGGGAGGGGGAGGCGGGGAGGTGTTGAGGAGGGACCCTCAGGTGCGGGGGTGGAACCTTCAGGGGCCGGGGTGAGGGCCTCAGGTAGCCGGGAGGGATGTCCAGGTGTGAGGGAGGGACCCTCAGGTACTGAGAAGGGACCCTCAGGTGTGAGGGAGAGACTCCCAGGTGTGAGGGAGGGACCCTCAGGTACCGAGAAGGGACCCTCAGGTGTGAGGGAGAGACTCCCAGGTGTGAGGGAGGGACTCTCAGGTACTGAGGAGGGACCCTCAGGTGTGAGGGGGAGACTCTCAGGTACCAGGGAGGGACCCTCAGGTGTGAGGGAGGGACCCCCAGGTAGCCGGGAAGGAGGGGGAGAGGGGGGAGGTGAGTGTGCAACGGGATCCAGGTGTGCAACGGGATCCAGGTGTGCAATGGGATCCAGGTGTGCAACAGGATCCAGGTGTGTAATGGGATCCAGGTGTGTAATGGGATCCAGGTGTAAAATGGGATCCAGGTGTGCAACAGGATCCAGGTGTGTAATGGGATCCAGGTGTGCAACAGGATCCAGGTGTGTAATGGGATCCAGGTGTGCAATGGGATCCAGACATGGGAATGTAATGGGATCCGAGTGTGCAACCGGATCCAGGTGTGCAATGGGATCCAGGTGTGCAACAGGATCCAGGTGTGTAATGGGATCCAGGTGTGCAACAGGATCCAGGTGTAAAATGGGATCTCAGTGTGCAACGGGATCCGAGTGTGCCACAGGATCCAAATGTGCAATGGGACCCAGGTGTGCAACAGGATCCAGGTGTGCAATGGGATCCAAGTGTGCCACAGGATCCAGGTGTGCAATGGGATCTGGACTTAAGACTGTGAAAGGACCCAAGTGTGCAATGGGATCCAGGTGTGCAATGGCACCCAAGTGTGCAATGGGATCCAGACATGGGAATGTGATAGGATCCGAGTGTGCAACCGGATCCAGGTGTGCAATGGGATCTGGACTTCAGACTGTGAAAGGACCCAAGTGTGCAATGGGATCCGAGTGTGCAACGGGATCCAGGTGTAAAATGGGATCCAGACATGGGAATGTGATGGGGTCCAAGTGCGCAGTAGGATCCGAGTGTGCCACGGGATCTGGACTTAAGACTGTGAAAGGACCCGAGTGTGCAACGGGATCCAGGTGTGCAGTGGGATCCAGGTGTGCAATGCGATGTGGGTGTGCAAGGGGGTGTGGATATGGGGATGTAGCCGGATCCAAGTGTGCAACGGGATCTCAGTCTGCACCCCAGTCCCGGTGTGCAACAGGGTCTAGGCTCGAAATAGGATCCGAGTGTGCAACGGGATCCGAGTGTGCAACGGGATCCGAGTGTGCATCAGGATCTCAGTGCTCAAGGGGATCTGAGTGTGCAACGGGATCCGAGTGTGCAACAGGACCCAAGTGCACCCTGGGACCCGAGTGTGCGAGGGAACCTGGGCGTGCCAGGGGCTGTGGGCGTGCCAGGGGCTGTGGGCGTGCAAGGGGGCGCGTGCGCGGGCGTGCGGCGGGCGCTGAGTGTGCAACGGGACGTGGACAGCGGGCGCCGGGACGTGGACGTGGGCATCCGGTGGGACGTGAGCGTGCAACGGGAGCTGAGTGTGCAACAGGAGATGGACATGGGCGCCCGGCGGGATCTGAGCGTGCAACAGCGGAAGCTGAGCGTGCAACGGGAGCTGGAGGCGCAGCGGAGGCTGAGCGTGCAACAGGAGCTGAGCGTGCAACGGGAGGTGGAGATCCAGAGGAAGCTGAGCGTGCAACAGGAGCTGGGCGTGCAACGGCAGCTGGAGCTGGGCGTGCAATGGGCGGAGCCGGGCGTGCAAGGAGCGCCGATGGCGCCGTGGGACGTGGAGATGGGCGTGCAACAGGAGCTGGGAGTGAGCGTGCAAGGACACGCGGGCGTGCAACAGGAGCCGTACACGGCGCTGGACACGGAGGCGGGCGTGCAATGGGAGCCGGGCGTGCAAGGGGAGCTCCTGGGCGTGCAACAGGCGGCAGAGGCGGGTGTGCAACAGGATGTGATTGTGCAAGAGGCGATGATTGTGCAAGAGGCGATGATTGTGCAACGAGACGCGAATGTGGCGCAGGACCCGGGCGTGCAAGAGGCGCCGAGTGTGCAACGGGACGCGCAGCCGGGCGTGCAAGAGCCCCTGGGCGTGCAAGGGGATGTGGGAGTGTGAGCGGGCGTGCAAAGGGGGGGGTGGGAGCCCCCTCCCGGCCAGGCACGCGCGTGTGCAAGGCTCGCACGCGCGTGTGGGGGTGATGGCAGCCCCGTGCACGCGCGTGTGCGAGGCTCTCACGCGTCCCTTGCACACTCGCGCATGTCACACACTCACAATGTGCCCTTGCACACTCGCAGCAGCTCTGACACACCTTGCACACTCAACTGGCACTGAGCCACCCCTTGCACACTCGCAGCTTTCCCCTTGCACACCCACACCTCCATGCAACCCCTCCTTGCACACCTCCACGCAGCCTTTGCACACTCATGACCAACACACCCACCCCATCCTTGCACACTCATTGACTCGTCCTTGCACACTCACCTCTCCCCCTCTCACACTCGTTCACACCGCCTTGCACGCTCGTGTGCAGCCACTCTCCCCCTTCCCTTGCACACTCACCGACTCTTCACCACACACCCACTCAAACCCCCTCGCACATGCGTGTGCAACATTCACCGTCTCCCCTTGCACGCTCGTGTGCAACCACCCTCCCCCTCCCCTTGCACATTCACCGTCTCCCCTTGCACGCTCGTGTGCAACCACACTCGCCCCGCCCCGTGGCGCACTTTCCCCTCCCACCGTGCACACGCGCGTGCCCCTCCCCCCTCCCCTCCTTGCACACGCGCACTGAGCCACTCCCCCCTCCCCCACCTTTGCACACGCGCGTGCCCCTCCCCTCCCCCTCCTTCCGTGCCCCTCCACCCCCGCCCGTGCCCCGCATGCGCACGGGCCCCGCCCCTCCCCCCCCGTGCCCCTCCCCCCTCTCTCTAAGGGCTCTCTCAGGGTCGTCGCCCCTCCCCCAGCCCCGCCCCAAGCCCCTCCCCCTCCCCTTAAAGAGGCAACGACCCCCACTCGAATGTCTTCCAGCGCCCCTCCCCCACCCCCATCCCCTCCCAACCCCCACCCCCCCCAAAAAACCACCCCAGGGTGGGGGAGGGGCGCACCCCAAACCCCTCCCCCCACCCCCAAGAATTCACTGTGACCCTCCCCCCCCCTCCCCCACCACACACACACAAAACAGGGGGGGCGGGGGGAGGGGCGAGGTTCCAGCCCCTCCCCCCACGCGCCAAGGCCCCTCCCCCCACCCCAATAAGCTCCGCCCCCTCTCTTTTTTGCCCCTCCCCCCACTTATAAAGTTAAACCCCGCCCCCACCCTCAAAATGCCCCGCCCCATCCCTTCAATGCCCCTCCCCCTCCCCCAAAGCGCTGCCGAGCTGCCCCTCCCCCACCCCGCGCCCCCCCCCCTTCCCCCGCGCAGCGGCTCGGGTGTAATTACGGGATAATTAATTAATAATTCAGTAATTAATTAATAATTAACGAATTCATTAATGAACGGACCGACGCCTTCTGGAATTTTCTTTGCCGTGGATGGGGGGGAGGAGGGGGAGGGGCTGGGTGTGAAAAGGGGCGGGGCCGAGTGTGCAAAAGGGGGTGGGGAGGGGTGGGCGTGGCCATGTGGGCGTGCAAGGGGGGGTTCTTTAGCACACGGCCCCCACGCTTGGCCACGCCCCTTCCTGGACCACACCCGTTTTTCGTGGCCACGCCCCATGGCGCCCCGTAGGTTTGGCCACGCCCCCTCTTTCGGGGCCACGCCCCCTTGTTTTGCCACGCCTTTTTGGGCCCAACACTCCCTCACTTGACCACGCCCTCTTTAAGGGCCACGCCCTTTCCTTTGTGACCACGCCCCCTCGTTTTACCGCACCTTCTTGCAAAGGCCGCGCCCCCTCATTTGGGACCACGCCCCCTTTTTTTTGGCAATTCCTTCTCCTGAAGGCCACGCCCCCTCGTTTGGGCCACGCCCTCCAGCACCTCCTATAGAAATCACCCCACAGACCCCCCATAGACACCCCCAGATACCCCAGAAACCCCCAGACCCCCCAAATCCGCTCCAAAATCCCCCAAAAGACCCCCTCGAGTTCCCCCATGGACCCCCAGAATTGGCCCCAATAATTCCCCCATAAACCCCCCATAGACCCCGACAGACGCCCCCATAAATCCCCCATAGACCCCCCAGTAATCCCCCAATAATCCCCCTTAGAGACCCCCCAATAATCCCCCAATAATCCCCCCATAGACCCCCACAGGGACCCCCACCGGCGCCCCAATATTCCCCCCATAGAACCCCCATAACCCCCCCCCAAATAATCCCCCCCTAGACCCCCTATATACCCCCATAGCCCCCCAATAATCCCCTCAATTGCCCCCATAAACCCCCCCAATAATTCCCCTATAGCTCCCCAAATTCCCCCCAATAATCCCCCCCAAAATCGGCCCATAGCCCCCCCAATAATGCCCCCCTAAACCCCCCCTATAGCCCCCCCAAAATCCACCCATCAATCCCCCTAAAATCTCCCCATCAATCCCCCAATAAACCCCCCAAAATCCCCCCAAAAATCCCCCATAAATCCCCCTTAAATCCCCCCATAAATCCCCCTTAAATTCCCCCATAAATCCCCCCATAAATCCCTCATAGCCCCCCAATAATCCCCCCATAAATCCCCCAATAATCCCCCCATAATCGCCCCAACAACCCCCCATAAATCCGCCCTCAGCCCCCCAATAACACCCCCCTATAGACCCCCAAGAATCCCCCACAAATTCTTCCATAGCCCCCCATAAATCCCCCATAGCCCCTCAAAACCCCCATAAATCCCCCCAAATCCCCCCATAAATCCCCCATAGCCCCTCAAAATCCCCCATAAATCCCCCCAAATCCCCCCATAAATCCCCCATAGCCCCTCAAAATCCCCCATAAATCCCCCCAAATCCCCCCATAAATCCCCCCATAAATCCCCCAAATCCTCCCCAATAATCCCCCATAAACTCCCCCCCAAAACCCCCCCAAAATCCCCCCCGCCGCCCCCTCCCCGATATCGCCGGGCGGAGCCGAATCCTCTCGGCACCTGCCGGCCGCGCTCGGCCCCTCTCGGCTCCCATCGGCTCCTCCCGGCCACCTTCGGCACCGCTCGGCTGCGGTTCGGGCCGGTTCGGCTCCGCTCGGTGCCTCTCGGGCCGGTTCGGCTCCGCTCGGTGCCTCTCGGGCCGGTTCGGCTCCGGTTCGGCTCCGCTCGGTTCCGTTCGGCTCCGTTCGGCTCCGCTCGGGCCGGCAGGTGAGCGGGGCCCGGCCGGAGGGACCGCGGGGTCCGGGGGGGGGGCGGGGGGAGATTTTGGGGCGATTTTGGGGGTTCAGGTGATGGGGGGCAGGTGGGGGGGGGGGAGGGGTGGGGTTGATTTTGGGGGGCGGTTTTGGGGGTTCAGGTGTGGGGGGCAGGTGATGGGGAGCGGTTTTGGGGGGTGCAGGTGTTGGGGTTCAGGTGTGGGGTGCAGGTTTTGGGGTGGGGTTTTGGGGTTCAGGTGTGTGGGGTTGATTTTGAGGGGCGGTTTTGGGGGTTCAGGTGTGGGGGGCAGGTGATGGGGAGCGGTTTTGAGGGGTTCAGGTGTGTGGGGCAGAATTTGGGGGGCGCTTTTGAGGGGTTCAGGTGTGGGGGTTCAGGTGTGTGGGGCTGATTTTGGGGTGATTTGGGGGTGAAGGTATTGGGGTTCAGGTGTGGGGTGCAGCTTTTGGGGTCATTTTGGGGGTTCAGGTGTGGGGGTTCAGGTGATGGGGGCGGTTTTGGGGGGACAGGTGTGTGGGGCAGGTGATGGAGAGCGGTTTTGGGGTGCAGGTATTGGGGGTTCAGGTGTGCAGAGCTGATTTTAGGGGGGATTTTGGGGTTCAGGTGTGGGGGGCTGATTTTGGGGAGCGGTTTTGGGGGTTCAGGTGTGTGGGGTTGATTTTGGGGTGCAGGTATCGGGGTTCAGGTGTGGGGGTTCAGGTGATGGGGGCGGTTTTGGGGTGCAGGTATTGGGGGTTCGTGTGTGTGAGGGATGCAGGTTTTGGGGTTCAGGTGTGTGGGGCTGATTTTAGGAGGGGATTTTGGGGTGCAGTTTTGGAAGGGGAAGATTTTCGGGGTCGTTTCGGGGGGGACAGGTATTGGGGTTCAGGTGTGTGAGGGGTGCAGGTTTGGGGGCTGATTTTGGGGTTCAGGTGTTTGGGGTGGGGATTTTGGGGTTCAGGTGTGTGGGGCTGATTTTGGGGGGCTGATTTTGGGGGTTCAGGTCTGTGGGGAAGGTGATGTGGAGCAGATTTGGGGGGTTCAGGTATTTGGGGTTCAGGTGTGCGGGGCTGATTTTGGGGTTTAGGTGTTTGGGGTGGGGATTTTGGGGGGCAATTTTGGGGTGGCTTTTTGGGGCTATTTTGGGGTCACTTTTGGGGTAATTTTGTGTCATTTTGGGGTTATTTGGTAATTTTGGGTAATTTTGGGGTGACTTTGGGAGTAATTTTGGGTCATTTTGGGGTCATTTGGTAATTTTGGGTCACTTTTGGGATCATTTTGGGATCAGTTTGGGGGTCACTTTTTGGGGCCATTTTGGGGTCACTTGGGGTCAGTTTTTGGGTAATTTTGGGGTCATTTTGGGGTCATTTTTGGGGTAATTTTGGGTCGTTTTGGGGTCACTTTTGGGGTGTCCCCCCCTCATTTTTGTCCCCCCCCACCCCCCACAGGTGACGCGAGGGGCCCCCCCTGGCCCCGCCCTCCATGGCCCGGCCCCGCCCCCCCCTCCCCCCCCCCGGGCCCCTCTGACCCCCCCCAAAGTCGGGAGACCCCAAAGGTGAGAGGGGGCGGGGCCTAAATGGGTGTGGCTCAAGGGGGAGGGACTTAAAGGGGTGGGGTCTGAGGGGAGGAGCTTAAAAGAAGGTGGGTGGGCAGGGCCTAAAGGGGGGTGGGGCTTGAAAGGGGGAGGGACTTCAATGGGTGGAGGTAGAGGGGAGGGTTTTAAGGGGCGGGGCTAAAATGGGAGGGGCTGAAAGGGGAGGGGTTTCATTGGGAGGGGTTAAAGTGGGAGGGGCTTAAAGGTGTGGGGCAAAAGGGGTGGAGCTTGAAATGGGCGGGGCTTAAAGGGAGGGACTTTATTGGGGAAGGGGTTGAGGGGAGGGGCTTAAGAGGGTGGGGTCAATGGGAGGGGCTTAAGGGGAGGAGCTTAACAAGGTGGGGCTTAAATGGGTGGGGCTTAAGCCTGGCCACTGTGGGAGGGGCTAAAGTGGGAGGGGCTAAAGTGGGAGGGGCAAAAAGGGAAGGGGCTGGGCCAGGTGTGCCCAGGTGTGCCCAGGTGTGCCCAGGTGTGCCCAGGTGTGTTGGGCACCATTTTTTTGCACTGGCCACCACCAGGGTCTACGAGGAGAATTTTTCCCACATTTTCCCCCCATTTTTGCCCATTTTTCCACGGTTTTATCCCATTTTTTTCCACCCCCATCCATGGATCACGACCAGGATGTTTTTTCCACGTTTTTTTTCCAATTTTTTCCCCATTTTGCCCCCACTTTTTGCACATTTTCCCCCCAATTTTCCCCATTTTTTCATCATTCCTCCCCCTCATTTTCCCCCCATTTTTCCCCTTTTCCCCCTCCTTTTTTTTTTTCAATTTTTCCCCCTTTTCCCATTTTTTCCTCATTCCTCCCCATTTTCTCCCATTCCTCCCCATTTTTCTCCCCATTTTCCCCCTTTTTTACCCATTTTTTATTTAGGCCATGTCCAGGGACTGCAATGAGAACATTTTTCCATATTTTATCCATATTTACCCCAAATTTCCGCATTTTTCCCCCATTTTTTCACTGCACACAGAAATCCCAAAAATCTCATTTTCCCCCACATTTTTCCCATTTTTTCTGTGTTTTTTTCTCATTTTTTTCCCCATTTCCAGACCCCATCTAGAGACAATGAGCAGGACATTTTTTCCCATATTTTATCCACATTTTCCCCCAAAATTTCCACATTTTCCCCCCGTTTTTGCAGAAATCCCAAAAAGCTCATTTTCCCCTCCATTTTTTCCCAATTTCCCGTGTTTTTCCCCATTTTTTAGGCCATGTCTGGGCACTACGAGGAGAACGTTTATCCTATACTTTTATCACTGTGTATTTTCTCTATATTTTCCCCAAATTTCCCCATTTTTTCACCGTATCCCAAAAATCTCAAAGACCTCATTTCCCCCCCATTTTTTCCCAATTTTTCCCATTTTCCCCCCATTTTTTTCCCCATTTCCCCCCCCCCCCATTTCCAGGCCAGTCTGGGCAGTAGGAGGAGAACCTTTTTCTCCATATTTTCCCCAAATTTCCACATTTTCCCCCCCGTTTTTTCACCACACCCAGAAATCCCCAAAATCTCATTTTCCTGCCCATTTTTTCCCAATTTCCCCTGTTTTTTCCCCATTTCCCAGGCCATGTTGGGGGATTATGAGGAGGACATTTGCCTCATGATGTCGTCTGTATTCTCTCCATATTTTCCCCAAATTTCCACATTTTCCCCCCGTTTTTTCACCACACCCAGAAATCCCAAAATCTCGTTTTCCCGCCCGTTTTTTCCCAATTTCCCGTGGTTTTTCCCCGTTTCCAGGCCATGTCCGGGGACTACGAGGAGGACGTTTGCCGCAGCGCGCTGCGCCTGGTGCACGAGCTCTGCTTCGCCCCCCGCGCCCGCCCGCCCCACGCCCGCTGCCTCGAGTTCACCGACCTGCTGCGGCACCGCGGGCACCCCCGGCCCGCCGACACAGGTACGGCACACCTGGGCACACCTGGGCACACCTGGGCACACCTGGGCACACCTGGGCACACCTGGGCACGGGTACAGTGCACCTGGGCACACCTGGGCACGGGTACAGTGCGCCTGGGTACACCTGGATACACCTGGGCACACCTGGGCACACATGGGCACGGGTACAGTGCACCTGGGTACACCTGGGCACACCTGGGCACACCTGGGTACGGGTACAGTGCACCTGGGTACACCTGGGTACACCTGGGTACACCTGGGCACACCTGGGCACACCTGGGTACGGGTACAGTGCACCTGGGTACACCTGGATACACCTGGGCACACCTGGGTTACACCTGGGCACACCTGGGCACACCTGGGTTACACCTGGGTACACCTGGACACAGGTACAGTGCACCTGGGCACACCTGGGCACACCTGGGTTACACCTGGGCACACACCTGGGATGTGCCCCCCCCCAAATTTGGGACCCCCCAAGTTTGGGACCCCCCCCCTCCCCCCCCAGCAATTAGGATCCCTTTGGGGGGAATTTGGGGTGGATTTTTGGGTTCATTTTGGGTGGATTCTGGTCAATTTGAGTGAATTTGGGTGAAATTTGGCGGAATTTTGGTTGACTTTGAGTTGATTTGGGGTAATTTTGGGTCTCCCGGTCAATTTTGGGTGGAATTTTGTGAATTTGGTGGGATTTTGGTTGGATTTGTGTGGAATTTGAGTGGATTTTGGTGAATTTTGGGTGGATTTTTGGGTAAAATTTTGAGTGGATTTTTATTAATTTGGGTGAATTCTGGGTGGATTTTGGTGGGTTTTTTTTTTTTTTGTGGATTTTGGAGGATTTTGTATGGATTTTTATGACTTTTTCTAGATTTTTTTTTTAAATTTAGCTGAATTTATAGAATATTTGGGCAGATTTTGAGTGAATTTTGTGGATCTGGAGTGGAATTTGTTGAATTTTTCTGGATTTTGTGTGAATTTTCCTGGATCCTTGTTGATTTTGGGTCGATTTTGTGTGAAATGGGGGAATTTGGGGCAGATTTTGGTGAGTTTGGGGAAACTGTTGTGGATTTTCATGGATTTTGGTGAATTTTAACTGGACTTTTATGAATTTGGGTGAATTTTGAGTGGATTTTTCTGGGTTTTGGTCAGATTTGAGTGGATTTTTTTATTTTGTGTGGATTTTTGTGAATTTGGGTGAATTTTGGGTAGATTTGAGTGGACTTGGGTGGATTTATGTGGATTTGGGTGAACTTTTGGTGATTTTTATGAGTTTGGTGAATTTTGGGTCGATATTTGTGAATTTTGGCTGGATTTTTGGTGGAGTTTTGTGAATTTGAGTGAACTAGGTGAGATTTGGATGGATTTGGGTGGATTTTGGGTGGATTTGGGTGGATTTTTTTGAATTCTGAGTGAACTTTTCTGGACTTTTTGATAATTTGGGGTGACTTTTGAGTGGATTTTTCTGGATTTTGGTGAATTTTGGGTGATTTTCCCCCCCAGAGGTGTCGCTGTCTCTGCTCTCTGTCATCGTCGCCTCCTGCGGCCTGGTCCTGCTGGGGGTTTGGGGCAATCCTGGCTCGATTTTGGTCAATTCTGGGTGTATTTTTTTGTTATTTTGTGTAGATTTTTTGTAATTTTGAGTGGATTTTGGTTAATTTTGGTGAATTTTGGTGAATTTTGAGTGATTTTATCCCCCCCCAGAGGTGTCTGTGCCGCTGCTCTCTGTCATCGTCACCCTCTGCGGCCTGGTCCTGCTGGGGGGTTTGGGTGCATTTCTGTGAATTCTGGATGGATTTTTATGGAATTTTTTTTTGTATTTTGGTGAATTTGGGGCTGAATTTGGGTGATTTTGGTTAATTTGGGGTCATCTTCCACCCCAGAGGTGTCGGTGTCGCTGCTCTCCGTCATTGTCACCTCCTGCGGCCTGGTCCTGCTGAGGGGGTGGGACAATCCTGGCTGGATTTTGGTCAATCTTGGCTGGATTTTTGTGATTCTTGAGTGGATTTTTGCAGATTTTGTGTACATTTTTGTGATTTTTGGGTTAATGTTGGGTTTAATTTGGGTGAATTTGGTAAATTTTGGTTAATTTTGTCCCCCCCAGAGGTGTTGGTGTCTCTGCGGCCTGGTCCTGCTGAGGGGGTGGGACAATCCTGGCTGGATTTTGGTCAAACATGGCTGGATTTTTGTGATTTTTGATTTGATTTTTATGGATTTTGTGTCGATTTTTCTAGATTTTGTGTGGATTTTGGGTTGAATTTGGGTGATTTTGGGTCTCTCTCCTCCCCAGAGGTGTCAGTGTCTCTGCTCTCCATCATCGTCACCTCCTGCGGCCTGGTCCTGCTGAGGGGGTGGGACAATCCTGGCTGGATTTTGGTCAATCTTGGCTGGATTTTTGTGATTCTTGAGTGGATTTTTGCGGATTTTGTGTACATTTTTGTGATTTTTGGGTTAATTTTGGGTTGAATTTGGGTGATTTTGGTTAATTCTGTCCCCCCCAGAGGTGTCGGTGTCTCTGCTCTCCATCCTTGTCACTTTCTGCGGCCTGGTCCTGCCGGGAGTGTTTGGGTGAATTTGTGTGAATTTCTGTGAATTCTGGGTGGATTTTGGTCAATTCTGGATGGATTTTTCTGGATTTTTTGGATAATTTTGGATGGATTTTTCTGAGTTTTGGTTAATTTTGGATCATTTTGTACCCCCCCAGAGGTGTTGGTGTCTCTGCTCTCCACCATCGTCACCTTCTGCGGCCTGGTCCTGCTGGGGGTGTGGCAATCCTGACTGGATTTTGGTCAATCCTGGCTGGATTTTTTTTTGTTATTTTATTGAATTTTGGGTTGAATTTGGGTGATTTTGGTCAATTTTGTCCCCCCCAGAGGTGTCAGTGTCGCTGCTCTCCGTCATCGTCACCTTCTGCGGCCTGGTCCTGCTAGGGGGGTTTGGGTGGATTTGTGTGAACTTCTGTGAATTCTGGATGGATTTTTCTGGATTTTTTTGGATAATTTTGGGTTGAATTTGGGTGATTTTGGTCAATTTTGTCCCCCCCCCAGAGGTGTCGGTGTCGCTGCTCTCCGTCATCGTCACCTTCTGCGGCCTGGTCCTGCTAGGGGGGTTTGGGTGGATTTGTGTGAATTTCTGTGAATTCTGGATGGATTTTTCTGGATTTTTTTGGATATTTTTGGGTTGAATTTGGGTGATTTTGGTCAATTTTGTCCCCCCCCCCCAGAGGTGTCGGTGTCGCTGCTCTCCGTCATCGTCACCTTCTGCGGCCTGGTCCTGCTCGGCGTCTCCCTCTTCGTCTCCTGGAAGCTCTGCTGGGTCCCCTGGCGCCACAAGGGGGGTCCCGGGGGGGTCCCCCCGAGGAAAGACCCCCCCCAAGGCCTGGGGGGGGGGGGCGGGGCTCCGGGCCCTTTTGGGGACCCCCTCCCCGACCGGGGGGACCCCCCCGAGCCCGCCCCCGAGCGCTGCTACCTGGACATGGGGCCCTGCCCCGAAATTGGGGGGGGGTCCCGGGGCTTGGCCCCGCCCCTCCCCCCGCCCCTCCCCCTCCCCGGCTCCGGACCCCCCCAGGGTCCCCCCGAATTTGGGGGGGACGGTGGGGGAGGGGCGGGGGGGCTGCCCAGCGTCCCCTCGCAGCAGCTCGGTGGGGGGATGGGCGGCAGGTAAGGGGGGGGGGTTGGGGCGTTTGGGGACATTTGGGGACATTTGGGGACATTGGGGGCATTTGGGGACATTCTCTAACCCCAACTCCTCCATCCCCAAACCATCTCAAACCTCAAATCCTCAACCCCAAAACCACCTCTAACCCCAAATCCCTCACCCCAAAACCACCTCTAACCCCAAATCCCTCACCCCAAAACCACCTCTAACCCCAAATCCATGACACCAAATCCCCTGAATCCCCCAAATCCTGCATCCCAAAACCTTCTCTAACCCCAAAACCTCCATCCCAAAACCATCCTTAACCCCAAAACTGTGACCCCAAAACCATCTCTAACCCCAAATCCCCATCCCAAAACCACCTCTAACCCCAAGTCCTCCACCCCAAATCCCCCAAACGCCCCAAATCCTGCATCCCAAAACCTTCTCTGACCTCAAATCCCCCACCCAAAAAACCATGTCTAACCCCAAATCCATGACCCCAAAACCATCTCTAACCCCCAGACCTCCATCCCAAAACCATCCTTAACCCCAAATCCCTCACCCCAAAACCTTCTCCAACCCTAAATCCCCCATCCCAAATCCCCTAAATCCCCCAAATCCTCCATCCCGAAACCTTCTCTAGCCCCAAATCCCTCACCCCAAAACCACCTCTAACCCCAAATCCATGACACCAAATCCCCTAAATCCCCCAAACCCTCCACCCCAAAACCTTCTCTGACTCCAAATCCCCCACCCAGAAAATATCTCAAACCCTAAATCCAAGACCCCAAAACCATCTCTAACCCCCAGACCTCCATCCCAAAACCATCCTTAACCCCAAATCCCTCACCCCAAAACCTTCTCCAACCCTAAATCCCCCATCCCAAATCCCCTAAATCCCCCAAATCCTCCATCCCGAAACCTTCTCTAGCCCCAAATCCCTCACCCCAAAACCACCTCTAACCCCAAATCCATGACACCAAATCCCCTAAATCCCCCAAATCCTCCACCCCAAAACCTTCTCTGACTCCAAATCCCCCACCCAAAAACCATCTCAAACCCTAAATCCATGACCCCAAAACCTTCTCTGACCCCAAATCTCTTCTCCCCAGCTCGTCGCTGCCCCCGGTCCCCGAGGAGCCCCCTGCCCACCTGGGCCAGATCCAGCCCGAGCTCTACGGCCCCGCCGGTGACCCCGAGCCGGGCGGTGCCCGGGGCGGTGGCCCCGGCGGCGGCCCCGGGGGCGGCCCCGGCGGCGTCCCCGCGTCCCCTCCGTGCGGCCGCCTCCAGGTGTCCCTGCGCTACTCGTACGGCTCCCAGCAGCTCCTGGTGCGCGTCCTGCGCGCCCGGGACCTGCCGGCCAAGGACTCCAACGGCTTCTCGGACCCCTACGTGAAGATCTACCTGCTGCCCGACCGCAAGAAGAAGTTCCAGACCAAGGTGCTGAGGAGGACGCTGAACCCCGAGTGGGACGAGACCTTCAGCTTCGGGGTGCCCTTCGCCGAGCTGCCGGCGCGGCGGCTGCACTTCAGCGTCTACGACTTCGACCGCTTCTCGCGGCACGACCTCATCGGGCAGGTGGTGATGGACAACCTGCTGGAGGCGGCCGAGGCGCGGCCCGAGGTGGCCATCTGGAGGGACATCCAGGAGGGGACGGGGGTGAGTGGACGCTGGAATGGTGGGGAGCCCCCAAAAGACCTCAAAATTCCATAAAAAAAACGGGTCATGGGACAGGTGAGGTGAGCAGGTAATCCTGGAGAACCTTCTGGAGATGGTCACCAGAGGGACATCCAGGAGGGGACGGGGGTGAGTGGACATTGAAATTGCGTGGAGCCCCAAAAAATTGTGGGAAGCCCCAGAGAGATCCAAAACTCCATAAAAAAGGGTTGTGGGACAGGTGAGATGAGCAGGTGGTGCTGGAGAACCTGCTGGAGGTGGCCACCTGGAGGGACGTCCAGGAGGGGACAGGGGTGAGCGGACATTGAAATTGTGGGGAACCCATGAGGAACGCCAAAAGATTCCAAAACTCCTAAAAAACCCCAGAGAAAAACCCAAAAACTCATGGGGTAAATGGTGCTGGAGAACCTTCTGGAGGTGGTCACCAGAGGTTCCATCTGGAGGGACATCCAGGAGGGGACAGGGGTGAGTGGACACTGAAATCTTGGGAAACTCCAAAAGGATCCCAAAACTTCTAAAAAATCAAAAAAAAAAAATCCCAGAAAAACCCCAAAAATTCATGGGGTAAATGGTGCTGGAGAACCTTCTGGAGGTGGTCACCAGAGGGACATCCAGGAGGGGACGGGGGTGAGTGGACGCTGAAATCTTGGGGTACCCACGAGGAGAAAGGAAGAACCCCAAAAGACCTGAAAATTCCATAGAAAAGGGTCATGGGACAGGTGAGGTGAGCAGGTGGTCCTGGAGAACGTTCTAGAGATGGTTGTTCAAGGTTGTTCGAGGACATTGAAATCGTGGGGAACCCATGGGGAACCCCAAAAGATTCCAAAACTCCTAAAAAGTCCTGGAAAAACCCCAGGAAAAAAATGCAAAAAGATCACGGGAGAGGTGTTGCAGGAGAACCTTCTGGAGATGGTCACCAGAGGGACATCCAGGAGGGGATGGGGTGAGTGGACACTGAAATGGTGGGGAGCCCCAAAAAGACCCCAAAACTCCTAAAAAATCCCAGAAAAAACCTCGGAAGTCCGTGAGAAAGGTGGTGCAGGAGAACCTTCCAGAGATGGTGATCCACGGTACCCACCTGTCTGGAGGTGACACCTGGAGGCACCTGTCCCACCTGTCCCTGTCCCCGCATCTCTGCTCGCCTCTCACCTGTCCCTCAGTCTCTCGCTTGTCCCTCACCTGTCCCTGTCCCTGTCCCTCACCTGTCCTTGTCCCTCACCTGTCCCTGTCCCTGTCCCTGTTCCTCACCTGTCCCTGTCCCTGTCCCTGTCCCTCACCTGTCCTTGTCCCTCACCTGTCCCTGTCCCTGTCCCTGTTCCTCACCTGTCCCTCACCTGTCCTTGTCCCTCACCTGTCCCTGTCCCTGTCCCTCACCTGTCCCTGTCCCTCACCCGTGCTCATGTTCTACCTGTCCCTCACCTGTCCCACCTGTCCCTGTCCTTCACCTGTCCCACCTGTCCCTGTCCTTCACCTGTCCCACCTGTCCCTCACCTCTCCCTGTCCCTGTCCCTGTCCCTCACCTGTCTCTGTCCCTGTCCCTGTCCCTGTCCCTGTCCCTGTCCCTGTCCCTGTCCCTGTCTCTCACCTGTCCCTGTCCCTGTCCCTGTCCCTCACCTGTCCCAGTCCCTCACCCATGCTCATGTCCCACCTGTCCCTGTCCCTCACCTGTCCCTGTCCCTCACCCCTGCTCATGTCCCACCTGTCCCTGTCCCTCACCTGTCCCTGTCCCTCACCTGTCCCTGTCCCTGTCCCTGTCCCTCACCTGTCCCTGTCCCTCACCTGTCCCTGTCCCTCACCCCTGCTCATGTCCCACCTGTCCCTGTCCCTCACCTGTCCCTGTCCCTCACCTGTCCCTGTCCCTGTCCCTGTCCCTCACCTGTCCCTGTCCCTCACCTGTCCCTGTCCCTCACCCCTGCTCATGTCCCACCTGTCCCTGTCCCTCACCTGTCCCTGTCCCTCACCTGTCCCTGTCCCTGTCCCTGTCCCTCACCTGTCCCTCACCTGTCCCTGTCCCCCAGGAGAAGGCCGACCTGGGCGAGGTGAATTTCTCCCTCTGTTACCTGCCCACGGCCGGGCGCCTCACGGTCACCGTCATCCGCGCCTCCAACCTGCGCGCCATGGACCTCACCGGCTACTCAGGTGTGTACAGGTGTGCACAGGTGTGCTCAGGTGTGTCACAGGTGTGTACAGGTGTGTACAGGTGTGTCACAGGTGTGCACAGTTGTGTACAGGTGTGTCCAGGTGTGCACAGGTGTGTCACAGGTGTGCACAGGTGTGTACAGGTGTGTCCAGGTGTGCACAGGTGTGTCACAGGTGTGTCCAGGTGTGCACAGGTGTGTACAGGTGTGCTCAGGTGTGTCACAGGTGTGCTCAGGTGTGTCACAGGTGTGTACAGGTGTGCTCAGGTGTGTCACAGGTGTGTACAGGTGTGTACAGGTGTGTCACAGGTGTGTCACAGGTGTGCACAGTTGTGTACAGGTGTGTCCAGGTGTGCACAGGTGTGTCACAGGTGTGTCCAGGTGTGCACAGGTGTGTACAGGTGTGCTCAGGTGTGTCACAGGTGTGTACAGGTGTGTCCAGGTGTGCTCAGGTGTGTCACAGGTGTGCTCAGGTGTGTCACAGGTGTGTCACAGGTGTGTACAGGTGTGTCCAGGTGTGCACAGGTGTGTCACAGGTGTGTCCAGGTGTGCACAGGTGTGTGTACAGGTGTGCTCAGGTGTGTCACAGGTGTGCTCAGGTGTCATTGATCCATAAGTCTATGGGCTGTTCTATGGGGTCTATGGGGTGCTATGGGGTTCTATGGGGTGCTATGGGGTCTATGGAGTCTGTGGGGTTCTATGGGTTATTATGGGGTCTGTGGGTTATTATGGGGTCTGTGGGTTATTATGGGCTGTTTTGGGGTGCTTTGGGGTCTATGGGGTGCTATGGGTTCTATGGGGTCTATGGGGTTCTATGGGTTCTATGGGGTGCTATGGGGTGCTATGGATTCTATGGGGTGCTATGGGGTCTGTGGGGTGCTATGGGGTCTGTGGGGTGCTATGGGTTCTATGAGGTTCTATGGGACTCCATGGGTTCTATGGGGTGCTATGGGGTCTATGGGGTGCTATGGGGTTCTATGGGGTTCCATGGGTTCTATGGGGTTCCATGGGGTGCTATGGGTTGTTATGGGATCTATGGGGTCTATGGGGTGCTATGGGGTTCTATGGGGTTCCATGGGTTCTATGGGGTTCCATGGGGTGCTATGGGGTGCTATGGGTTGTTATGGGATCTATGGGGTCTATGGGGTGCTATGGGGTTCTATGGGGTTCCATGGGGTCTATGGGGTTCCATGGGGTGCTATGGGGTGCTATGGGTTGCTATGGGATCTATGGGGTCTATGGGGTGCTATGGGGTTCTATGGGGTTCCATGGGTTCTATGGGGTTCCATGGGGTGCTATGGGGTTCCATGGGTTGTTATGGGATCTATGGGGTCTATGGGGTGCTATGGGGTGCTATGGGGTTCTATGGGGTTCCATGGGTTCTATGGGGTTCCATGGGGTGCTATGGGGTGCTATGGGTTGTTATGGGATCTATGGGGTCTATGGGGTGCTATGGGGTGCTATGGGGTTCATGGGCTATTATGGAGTCTATGGGTTATTATGGGGTGCTATGGGGTCCATGGGGTCCCGTGTGTTATTATGGGGTGTTTTGGGGTGCTATGGCGTTCATGGGGTTCCATGGGGTTCTGTGGGTCAATAGGGGTTGCTGTGGGTTATTATGGGTTATTATGGGATGTTGTTACGGGCTTCTATGGACCATTATGGGACGTTTCGGGGCCTGTGGGGCCCTGTGGGTTATTATGGGTTATTATGGGATGTTGTTACGGGCTTCTATGGACCATTATGGGACGTTTCGGGGCCTGTGGGTTATTATGGGTTATTATGGGATGTTGTTACGGGCTTCTATGGACCATTACGGGACGTTTCGGGGCCTGTGGGGCCCTGTGGGTTATTTTGGGGGCGCTTTGGGGCTCCACGGGGCGTGCGGGGGGCCCCCGCAGACCCCTACGTGAAGGCCTCGCTGATGGCCGAGGGCCGGCGGCTGAAGAAGCGCAAGACGTCCATCAAGAAGAACACGCTGAACCCCAACTACAACGAGGCGCTGGTGTTCGACGTGCCCCACGAGAGCGTGCACCACGTCAGCCTCACCATCGCCGTCGTCGACTACGACTGGTGCGCCCTGGGGGCTCCGGGGAGGGGCCCCGAGAGGTTTCGGGGTCGTTTTGGGGGGGTTTTGGGGGGTTTTGGGGGGTTTTGGGGGTCATCCCGGAGCAGTGGTTGACACTGGTTGACATCCAAGGTGAGAGCGTCAACGTGGCCGCTGTCGTTGGGTTGGACTGGTTTGTACTGGGAGGGTTTTAGGGGGTCCTAGGGGGTTCTGAAGAGATTTTTGGGGGGACTTAGAGGGGGTTTGGGGCGATTTTGGGGGGTTTTGTGGCGATTTTGGGGGGTTTTGGGGCATTTGGGGTCATCCCAGAGCAATGGTTGACATTGGTTGATGTCCAACATGAGAACGTCGACGTCGTCATCATTGTTGGGTTGAACTGGTTTGTACTGGGAGGTACTGGGGAGTCTCTGGAGGGAATTTTGGGGTCTTTGTGGTGTCCTGGAGAGGTTTTGGGGTGATCTGGGGGGATTTCGGGGCGTTTGGGGTCATCCCAGCGCAATGGGATGCTCTTTCTTTGACGTCCTCCGTGAAAACGTGAACGTCATCATCATCGTTGGGTTGAACTGGTTTGTACTGGGAAGATCTGGCTGGGATTTGGAGGGTCTCTGGGGGTCTTTTGGGGTCTTTGAAGGGTCTTGAGGGGATTTTGGGGTGATTTGGGGTGGCTTTGGGGTGTTTGGGGTCATCCTGGATCAATGGGATTCTCTTCGGTTGACATCCAACATGAGAACGTCAATGTTGTCGTCATTGTTGGGTTGAACTGGTTTGTACTGGGAGGTACTGGGGAGGGTCTTTGGAGGGAATTTTGGAGTCTTTGAAGGTTCTTGAGGGAATTTTGGGGTGATTTGGGGGGGTTTTGGGGTATGTGGGGATAATTTTGGGGGATTTTGGGGTCGTTTGGGGGGATTTTGGGGTCCTGCAGAATGGGGGATTTTTGGGGTATTTTAGGGGTGATTTTGGGGTTTTTTGGGATCCTCCTGACCCCCCCAAAATCAGTCTTGAGGGGATGAGGGGACTGTTGTGGGTGGGCCAGATTTGGGGTCGTTTTGGGCGATTTTGTGGTCGTTTTGTGGGATTTTGGGGCCGTTTTTGGGGATTTCGGTGTCCTACAGAACCGGGATTTTTTAGGCTATTCTCGGGGGGGGGGGATTTTGGGTTTTTTTGGGGTGCCCCTGTGACCCCTGTGACCCCTCGATAGCATCGGGCACAACGAGGTGATCGGGCTGTGCCGCGTGGGCAGCGACGCCGACGGCCCCGGCCGCGAGCACTGGGCGCAGATGTTGGCGAACCCCCGCAAGCCCATCGAGCACTGGCACACCCTGGTGGAGGTCAGGAGCCCCCCAAAACCCACCCACCTGGGGACCCCCAAAACCCACCTGGGGACCCCCAAAACCCCCAGGACCCCATAGGGAACCCCCAGATCCCATAGGAACCCCCCCATACCCCATAAGGACCCCATAGGATCCCCCACAAACCCATCGAGCACTGGCACACCCTGGTGGAGGTCAGGAGCCCCCCAAAACCCACCTGGGGACCCCCAAAACCCACCTGGGACCCCCAAAACCCCCAGGACCCCGTAGGCAACCCCCAGATCCCATAAAGATCCCCCAGGGAGCCCCAGGATCCCATAAGGATCCCATAGGAGCCTTTGGGGAACCCCTGACCCCATAGAGACCCCTCTGACCCCATAAAGGACCAATAGGGGCAGCCCAGGACCCCATGGGGACCCCCCTGACCCCATAGGGACCCCCCTGACCCCATAGGGACCCCCCTGACCCCATAGGGGGCCCCTGGAAGCCAAAGGGGACCTCGGGATCCCTGACAGCGTCCGTCTGTCCTGTCCTGTCCCTGTGTCCCTCCGTCCCTCTGTCCGTGTCCCTCTCGCTCTCTGTCCCCATCCCTGTGTCCCTGTGTCCCTGTCCCTGTGTCCGTCCGTCTGTCCCTGTCCCCTCCCTGTCCCTCTGTCCCCGTGTCCCCGTGTCCGTGTGTCCGTCTGTGTGTCCGTGTGTCCCCCCGTGTCCCCGTGTCCGTGTGTCCCTCTGTCCATCCTGGCGTCCGTGTGTCCCCCCGTGTCCCCGTGTCCGTGTGTCCCTGTGTCCGTGTGTCTGTGCGTCCGTCCGTGTGTCCCCGTGTCCGTGTGTCCGTGTGTCTGTGCGTCCGTCCGTGTGTCCCCGTGTCCGTGTGTCCGTCTGTGTGTCCCCGTGTCCGTGTGTCCGTCCGTCCCCAGGAGAAGGCTCTGACCAAGGCGGCCCCGCGGGACAAAGCGGCCCCGGGAGAGGCCCTGGGCCCGCCCTGAGCGGTGAGAGCCAAACTGGGCAAACTGGGAGGGACTGGGAGGGGCTGGGAGCCAAACTGGGCAAACTGGGAGGGACTGGGAGGGACCGGGAGCCAAACTGGGCAAACTGGGAGGGACTGGGAGGGACTGGGAATTCACATTTTCATACTGAGGGCACTGGGGCCATACTGGGAGGACACTGGTCCATACTGGGAGTTACCATTTCCATGCCGGTCCATACTGGCCTGGACTGGTTTATACTGGTCCATTCTGGTTTATACTGGTCTGTACTGGTCCTTACCAGTCCGTGCTGGTTTATACCAGTCCATACCATTCCATACTGGTCCATACTGGTCTATACTGGTCCATACTGGTTTATACCCGTCCATACCAGTCCATACCAGTCCATACCATTCCATACTGGTCTATACTGGTCCATACTGGTTTATACCCGTCCATACCAGTCCATACCATTCCATACTGGTCTATACTGGTCCATACTGGTTTATACCCGTCCATACCAGTCCATACCATTCCATACTGGTCCATACTGGTCCATACTGGTCCGTTCTGGTCCCGCAGGGCCGGAGCCGCCGGGGCCGCCGGGCCCGAAGCCATGGGGGCCCCCCCGGCCCCCCCCGGGCCCCCCCCGGGCCCCCCAAGACACGGGGGGGCCCCGCCCCCCCCCACTGTGAACCCCAAAATCCGGGGGGGGGTGGGGGGGGGGTGAAGGGGACCCCCCCCCCCAAAAAAAAATGGGGCTCCCCCCCCGCCCCTCCCCCACCCCCCCGTGTGTGTCCGTTCGTGTTTGGGGGGGGGGGGGGGAACCCCAAAAAATGGGGGAGGGGGGGGAGCCCAAAAAAAGCGATCCCCAAAAAGGGACCCCAAAAATTTCGCGGGGAGACCCCAAAATGGCGACCCCAAAAAAGGGGGGAGGGGGACCCCAAAAAGGGAAACCCTAAAAAACGGGACCCCAAGAAAAGGGATCCCAAAATGGAGGAGGGGGACCCCAAAAAAAAGGGATCCCCAAAAAGGGAGGGGGGGAACCCAAAAAAGCCCCTAAAAGGGACCCCCAAAAAAAGGAAACCCTAAATAAAGGGACCCCAAAATGGGACCCCAAAAAAAGGGATCGGGGGGGACCCCAAAAAAAGGAAACCTTAAAACAAGGGATGCCAAAAATGAGACCCTAAAAAGGGAGAGGGAGACCCCAAAAAAGGACCCCAAAATGGGGGAGGGGGACCCTAAAAAAAAGGGACCCCAAAAAGGGACCCCAAAAAAGGGACCCCAAAAGGGACCCCCAGTAACCCCCCCCCTAAAAAAATGGACCCCAAAAAAGGGACCTCGGGGTGTCCCCCCCATAAAAAAGGGACCCCAAAAGGATCTCGGGGTGCCCCCCCCTAAAAAAGGGACCCCAAAAAGGGACCCCCAAAAAGGGACCCCCAAAAAAGGGACCCCAAAAAAGGGACCCCCAGTAACCCCCCCCTAAAAAAATGGACCCCAAAAAAGGGACCCCAAAAAAGGGACCCCAAGTTTACCCCCCCCCAATAAGGGACCCCAAAAAGGGACCTTGGGGTGTCCCCCCCAAAAAAGGGACCCCAAAAGGACCTCGGGGTGTGCCCCCCCCTTAAAAAGGGTCCCCATTTTTGTCACCCCCCCCCCCTTTGTGTGTGTCCCCCCCAAAATCTCCGTGCCCCTCCCCCCGCCCCCCTTTGTGTGTGTTTGTCCCCAAACGGGACCCGGGGACCCCCAAACCCCGGTGTGTCCCCCCCCGGTGTCCCCTCGGTGTCCCCGTGTGTCCCCTCCCCCCCCGGGTGTGTCCGTGTGGGGCCGGGGGGGTCCCCAAAGCCATAAAACCCCCCCGAAAAAAAAAACCCCAAAAATCAATAAAGCCCAAATAACGACCCCGAGAGAGGCTGGTGGCACCTGGGGACACCTGGGGACACCTGGGGGGGGTTTGGGGACATTGGGGGGCTTGGAGACATTGAGGACATTGGGGACATTTGGGAGCTGGGGGATTGGGGACATTGGGGACGTTTGGGGACAATGGGGGTGTTGGGGACCGTTGGGGACATTTGGGGACATTTGGGGACATTGGGGGGTTTGGCGACATTGGGGACGTTTGGGGACATTGGGGACATTGGGAGGGTTGGGGGGATTGGGGACACTGGGGAGGAGGTTGGGGACAATGGGAGGGGTTGGGGACATTCAGGGACATTGGGGACATTTGGGGACATTTGAGGACCTTGGGGGGGTTGGTGACATTGGGGACATTGGGAGGGTTGGGGACATTCAGGGACACTGGGAACATTTGGGGACACTGGGAACATTTGGGGGGTTGAGGTAACGGAGGAGACCTTGGGGTCATTGAGGACATTTGGGGACATTTGGGGACATTGGGGACACTGGTGGGGTTTGGGGACATTTGGGGGCATTTGGAGGCTGGGGACATTCAGGGGGTTGGGGGACATTTGGGACACTGGGGCGGTTGGGGACATCATTGGGGACATCAGGAAGGTTTGGGGACATCGGGGACATCTGGGGGTTGGGGACATTGGGGACATTGGGGCTCATTGGAGGATGGGGACATGGAAGGGACATTGGGGACATTTGGGGACATTGGGAGTTGGGGACATTTGAGGACATGGGGGACACTGGAGGGGGTTGAGATAATGGAAGGGACACTGGGGACACTGGGGACAGTGGGGACATTGAAGGAGTGGGGACATTGGGGACAATATTGGGGACAATATTGGGGACATTGGGGGACATTGTTGGAGGATTTGGGACATTGGGGACATTGGTGACATTGAGGGGACATTGGGGACATTGGGGGGACACTGGGGACATCGGGGGAACATTGGGGACATTGTTGACATTGAGGGGACATTGGGGACACCACTGGGGGGGTCTCGCCAGCTTTGGGGACGCGGGTGGGGGGCGGGGCTGTCGCTGTCCCCGCCCTGTCCCCTCTGTCCCCCTCCCCAGCCCCGCCCCCCTCCCCCGCCCCCTCCGGAGGGGCCGAGCGGAGCCGAGCGGAGCCGAGCGGAGCCGAACGGGAGCCGAACCCGAGGCCGGGCAGAGCCGAGCGGGAGCCGAATCCGGGCCCGAGCGGAGCCGAACGGAGCCGAGCGGAGCCGAACCCGAGGCCGGGCAGCTCCGAGCGCGGCCGAACCGGGGCCGGGCGCATCCGAACCGTTCCGAACGGGATCCGAACGCACCCGAACCGAGCCCGAACGTATCCGAAGCGGTGCCGAAGCCTCCCGAAGCGGTGCCGAAGCCGAGCCGAGCGGAGCCGAGCGCGGGCGGGGGCGCGGGGCCCCGGCGGCCGCTGGAGCGATGCTGAGGCCCGGCCCGGTGAGTGGGGACCCCCCCAGTACGGACCAGTCACCCCCATCCCCCTCCCAGTACGGACCAGTGACCCCCGCTCCCCTCCCAGTCACCCCCATCCTCCCTCCCAGTCCGGACCAGTAACCCCCATCCCCCCTCCCAGTACGGAGCCGGCCCTCTCCGCATCCCTCCCAGTATGGACCCGGTCCCTCCCAGTATGGACCAGTCTGGACCAGCAACCCCCATCCCCCTCCCAGTATGGACCAGTCCTTCCCAGTCCGGACCCGGCTCGTTTTTTGGGGTTCCCGGGTTTTTTTTTTGGGGGGGGGTCGTTTTGGGATGCTCGATTTGGAGTCCCCCAATTTTGGGGTTCCAATTTTGGGGTTCCAATTTTGGGGTCTCCATTTCTGTGGGGTCAGTTGCGGGGGGGGGGGGGTGTCGTTTTTAGTGGGGTCGTTTTGGGGGGGGGTCTCAATTTTGGGGGGAGGGGGGGTCGTTTTGGGGCCGTGAATTTTTAGTGGGGTCGTTTTGGGGTCCCCCGTTTTGAGGGGTCAGTTTGGGGGGGGTCGCTTTTGTGGTGTCGTTTTGGGGCAGTGAATTTTTGGGGCATCGTTTTGGGATCCGAATTTTGTGGGGTCGATTTTGGGGGGGGGGGTCGTTTTGGGGTCCCCATTTTGGGGGGGTCAGTTTGGGGCTGTGAATTTTTGTGGGGTCGTTTTGGGGGTCTCAGTTTTGTGGGGTCGTTTTGTGGGGCGTCGTTCTGGGGTTGCAATTTTGGGGTCCCCATTTGGTGGGGTCGTTTTGGGGGGCGTCGTTTTTTGTGGGGTCGTTTTGGGGTCCCCATTTATGAGGGGCCAGTTTAGGGGGGGGTCTTCTTAAGGGGTCGTTTTGGGGTCCCAGTTTTGGGGTCCCAGTTTAGGGGGGTGGGTTTTTTTGTGGGGTCGTTTTGGGGTCCTGATTTTGTGGGGTTGCTTTGGGGAGGTCGTTTTGGGGTCCCCATTTTGGGGTCCCCATTTTGGAGGGGTCGTTTTGGGGTCCTCATTTTAGGGGGTCTTTTTTCGTAGGGTCACTTTGGGGGATTCGTTTTTGGGGGGGCCTTTTTGGGATCCCAATTTTGTGGGGTCAATTTGGGGGGGGGCGTTTTGGGGTCCCCATTTTAAGGGGGTCACTTTGGGGCTGTGAATTTTTGTGGGGTCGTTTTGGGGTCCCCGTTCTGGGGTCCCCATTTTGGGGTCCCAATTTTGTGGGGTCGTTTTGGGGTCCCCGTTTTGGGGTCCCAATTTTGTGGCGTCGTTTTGGGGGCGTCGTTTTGGGGCTGTGAATATTTGGGGTCCCCATTTTGGGGGTTCGTTGTTGTAGGGTCAATTTGGGGGGGGGGGGTCGTTTGTGTGGGGTCGCTTTGGGGTCCAAATTTTGGGGGGGGGGGGTCTTTTTGGGGCTGTGAATTTTCGGGGGGTCGTTTTGGGGTCCTGATTTTGGGGTCCCAATTTTAGGGGGTCGTTTTTGTGGGGTCGCTTTGGGGTCCCAATTTTGGGGGGGGTCTTTTTGGGGTCCCCAATTTTGTGGCTTCAGTTTGGGGGTTGGTCGTTTTGGGGGTCCCCATTTTAGGGCGTCATTTTAGGGTCCCGATTTTTGGGGGTCCCCAATTTTGGGGTCCTGATTTTGGGAGGGTCGTTTTGGGGGGTTGTTTTGGGGGGTCCTTATTTGAAGGGGGTCTTTTTTGTGGGGTAATTTTTGGGCGTCCCAAATTTTGGGGTCCCTGTTTTGGGGATCGTTTTGGGGTTCCAATTTTTGGGTCCTGATTTTGGGGGTCCCCATTTTGAGGGGTCTTTTTTGGGGGGGTCGTTTTGGGGTCCCCATTTTGGGGGTTCCCCATTTTGGGGGTGTCATTTTTGGGGTCCCCATTTTGTGGGGTCGTTTTGGGGTCCCCATTTTTGGGGTTCCCCATTTTGGGGTCCCCATTTTTGGGGTTCCAATTTTTGGGGTCCCCATTTTGTGGATCATTTTGGGGTCCCCATTCTGAGGGGTCTTTTTTGGGGGGGTCGTTTTGGGGTCCCCATTTTGGGGGTTCACCATTTTGGGGGTGTCATTTTTTGGGGTCCCCAATTTTGGAGGGGGGGGGGGTCCCCATTTGGGGTGGGGGGCGTGGCCTGACCCCAATCCCCTCCCCCAAACCTCAATAGGGACCCCCGGGAGGGCCCTGATTGATGGGGGGGGTGCACAGGTGAGTGTGCACAGGTGTGCACAGGTGTGTGTGCGTGTGCACTCAGGTGTGCACAGGTGTGTGTGCGTGTGCACCCAGGTGTGCACAGGTGTGTTCAGGTGTGTGTGTGCACCTGTGTGTGTGTGTGCACAGGTGTGTGTGTGCACCTGTGTGTGTGTGCACAGGTGTGCACAGGTGTGTTCAGGCGTGTGTGTGCACCTGTGTGTGTGTGTGCACAGGTGTGCACAGGTGTGTGTGTGTGTGCACAGGTGTGCACAGGTGTGTTCAGGTGTGTGTGTGCACCTGTGTGTGTGCGCACAGGTGTGCACAGGTGTGCATACAGCTGTGTACAGCTGTGTTTACAGGTGTGAGTGTGTACAGGTGTGCACAGGTGTGTTCAGGTGTGTGTGTGCGCATATGTGTGTGTGTGACAGGTACACACAGGTGTGCACAGGTGTGTGTGCACAGGTGTGCAAAGGGGTGTGTGCGTGCGCACACAGGTGTGCACAGGTGTGTTCAGGTGTGTGCGTGCACCTGTGTGTGTGTGCACCCATGTGTGTGTGCACACAGGTGTGCACAGGTGTGCACAGGTATGTATACAGGTGTACAGCTGTGTTTACAGGTGTGAGTGTGTACAGGTGTACACAGGTGTGCACACAGGTGTGCACAGGTTTGTATACAGGTGTGAACAGCTGTGGTTACAGGTGTGAGTGTGCACAGGTGTGCACACGTGCACCAGGTGTGCCCAGGTGTGTCTCTGTGTATGTGCACAGGTGTGCACAGGTGTGTCTTGTGTGTGCCCGGGTTACTGTGCGTGTCCTGCTGTGTGTGCACAGGTGAGAGTGTGCACAGGTGTGCACAGGTGTGTGTGTGTACAGGTGTGCATGTGCAAAGGTGGGGGGGGTGTGCACACACAGGTGTGTACAGGTGTGAGGGGCATGTGGGGGTGTGTGTGCCCAGGTGTGCCCAGGTGTGTTTGTGTGTGCCCAGGTGTGCCCGGGTGTGTCCCTGGGTGTGCCCAGGTGTGCCCAGGTGTGTTTGTGTGTGCCCAGGTGTGCCCAGGTGTGTCCAGGTGTGTCCCTGGGTGTGCCCAGGTGTGTTTGTGTGTGCCCAGGTGTGCCCGGGTGTGTCTCTGAGCACAGATGTGTGCACACAGGTGAGCGTGTGTGCGTGTGCACAGGTGTGCGTGTGCCTGTGTGTACAGGTGCGTTTGTACACAGGTGTGCACAGGTGTGTCTGTGTTTGTGCCCAGGTGTGTCACAGGTGTGTCACAGGTGTGTCACTGTGTGTGTGCCCAGGTGTGTCACTGGGTGTGCCCAGGTGTGTGTGTGTGTGTGTGTGTGTGCCCAGGTGTGCCCCAGGTGTGCCCAGGTGTGTCACAGGTGTGTGTGTGCCCAGGTGTGCCCAGGTGTGCCCAGGTGTGTCACAGGTGTGTCACCGTGTGTGTGCCCAGGTGTGTGTGCCCAGCTTTGGCCCCGCCCCCTTTTCACCCTCACTCCAGGTTGGGATTTTGGGGTCTCCAGGTTGGGATTTTGGGTTCCCCAGGTGGATTTTGGGGTCTCCAGGTGCATTTTGGGGTCTCCAGGTTGGGATTTTGGGTTCCCCAGGTGGATTTTGGGGTCTCCAGGTGCATTTTGGGGTCTCCAGGTTGGGATTTTGGGTTCCCCAGGTGGATTTTGGGGTCTCCAGGTTGATTTTTGGGGTCCCCAGGTGAAGCTTGGGGTTCTCCCTGTGGATTTTGGGATCTCCAGGTTGGGATTTTGGGGTCCCCGATGTGGATTTGGGTTCCCCAGGTTGATTTTTTGGGGGTTCCCATGGTGGGGTTGTGGTCTCCAGGTGGATTTGGGGTTCCCCAGGTGGATTTTTGGGCTCTCCAGGTGCGTTTTGGGGTCTCCAGGTGCATTTTGGGCTCTCCAGGTGCGTTTTGGGGTCTCCAGGTTGGGGTTTTGGGGTTCCCCAGGTTGGGGTTTTGGGGTCTACAGGTGCATTTTTGGGCTCTCCAGGTTGGGGTTTTCGGTTCCCCTGGGAGTTTTAGGATCCCCAGGTGGATTTTTGGGGTCCTCGTGTGGATTTTGGGGGTTTTTTTGTGGGGTTTTGGGGTCTCCACGCGGAGGCTCCCGGGTGGATTTTGTGGGGGTCCTCGGGGTGGATTTTGGGTTTCTCTCTGAGATTTTGGGGTCTCCAGGTGAATTTCGGGGTCCCCAATGTGGTTTTGGGGTCCCCCAGGTTGGGGTTGGGGTTGTCCACGTGGATTTTTGGGATCCCCAATGTGGTTTTGGGGTCTCCAGGTTGGAATTTTGGGTTCCCTGGTGAGTTTGGGGCTCCCCAGGTGGAGTTTTGGGGCTCCCCAGGTGGAGTTTTGGGATCTCCAGGTTGGGATTTTGGGGGTCCCCAATTCGTATTTTGACTTTCCCAGGTGAATTTTGGGGTTCTCCCTGTGAATTTTGGGGTTCCCCAGGTGGAGTTTTGGGGTTCCCCAGGTGGATTTTGGGGTTCCCCAGGTTGGGATTTTGTGGGGTCCTTGTGTGGATTTTGGGTTTCTCTCTGAGACTTTGGGGGTCTCCGGGATGAATTTTGGGGGTCCCCAGGTGGATTTTGGTGCCCCCAGGTGTTTTTTGGGGGCCATATCTGGATTTTGGGGTCCCCGTGTGGATTTTGGGGTGATTTGGGGGTCTCCAGGTTGGGATTTTGGGGGTTCCCAGGTGAAGTTTGGGGTCCCGGGGGGACTTTTTGGGGTGTTCTGGGGGGATTTGGGGGATTCCAGGGCGTTTTTGGGGTGTCCTGGGGGATCTCAGAGGGGTTTTTTGGGGATTTTGGGGTGTCCTGCAGGAATTCGGGGGTCCCAGGGGTTTTTGGGGTGTCCTGGGGGGGGTCTCAGAGGAGATTTTGGGGTTTTTTTGGGGGGGGCTCTCAGAGGAGATTTTGGGGTTTTTTGGGGCGTTTTTTGGGTTTTTTTTGGGGGGGGGTATTTTGGGGTATCCCGGGGGGATTTGGGGGTCCCAGGGGATGTTTTGGGTTTTTTTTTTTTGGGGGGGGTGTTTGGTGGTCGTGGGGGAGGTCCTGGAGGGGTTTTGGGGATTCTGGGGGGGGCTCCAGAGACATTTTGGGGGTTTTGGGGGATCCCGGGGGGGGGGGGGTCCAAAGGATTTTGGGGGGGTCCAGGAGGTTTTGGGGAGTCCGGGAAGATTTTGGGGGGGTTTTGGAGCCATTTTGGGGGGGTCCGGAGGTTTTTTGGGGGGTTCTGGAGGATTTTTTGGGGGGGCCCCTCGGATCCATCCTGGAGGATTTTGGGGGGGTCTGGAGCCGTTCCGGGGGGGTCCAGGAGATTTTGGGGGGGGTCTCGGATCCGTTCTGGGGGGGGGGGGGGGTCCTGGAGGCCTTTTTGGGGCGTCCTGAGGATTTTGGGGGGTCCCGGTGCTCTCGGATCCATCCTGGAGGATTTGGGGGGGCTCCCTGCGGTACCGGGGGGGGGGGGGGGGTCCCCGGGAGATTTTTGGGGGTTCCGGAGCCGTTTCTGGGGGGGTCCGGGAGGATTTCGGGGGGGTCCGGGAGGTTTTGGGGGGTCCGGAAGATGCCGGGGGGGTCTCAGAGCTGGTCCGGGGGGGTCTCTGTGGTCCAGGGGGGTCCCGGGGGGTTCCGGAGCCGTTTCTGGGGGGTCCTGGGGATTTTGGGGGGGTCCGGAGCCGTTTCCGGGGGGGTCCCTGCGGTACCGGGGGGGTCCCGGAGCGGTTCCGGGGGGTCCCGGGGGGGTCCCGAGGGTCTCGGAGCCGTTTCCGGGGGGGTCCCGGGGATTTTGGGGGGGTCCGGAGCCGTTTCCGGGGGGGTCCCTGCGGTACCGGGGGGGTCCGGAGCTGTTCTGGGGGGGGGGGAGGGTCCGGGGGTTTTTGGGGGTCTCGGAACCGTTCGGGGCGGGGGTCCGGAAGATCCGGGGGGGTCCCTTCGGTACCGGGGGGGTCTCGGATCCATCCCGGAAGATTCTGGGGGGGGTCCCGAGGGTCTCGGAGCCGTTTCCGGGGGGGGTCCAGGGGATTTTGGGGGGGTCCGGAACCGTCCCGGGGGGGTCCGGAAGATCCGGGGGGTCCCAGCGATACCGGGGGGGTCCCGGGGGGGTCTCGGATCCATCCCGGAAGATTCTGGGGGGGGGGTCCCGGTGGGGGGGGGGGGGGGGGAGGGGGGCGGAGCTTCAGCTCCGGGATTTTTTTTTTTTTTTAAAGGGGGGGCGCGCGCGCGGGAAGGGGGGAGGGGCAGGAAGGAGAAAAGGGGAAAAGGAGGGGGAGGGGCAGGAAGGAGCGGGGGAGGGGGCGGAGGAGGAGGAGGAGGAGGAGGGGAGGGGGAGGGGGGAGGGGAGGCCGAAGGCTCGAGCGGGGCCCGAGCGAGGCCCCCGGGGGGGGTGCGGGGTAAGGCCGGGGGGGGGAGGGGATGGGGGAGGGGGAGGGGAAATTTTTTTGGGGGGGGTGGGGGGGGGGAGGGGCTGCGCGTGCAAGGACGGAACGCGGGGGGCGGGGGGGGAGGGGGCGGGGGTTTGCACGCGCCGGGGTGGGGGAGGGGATGCGATGGGGGGAGGGGGGGGGGTTTGCACACCTGGGCCGCGCGCGGGGTGGGGGGGGGGGGAGGGAGGGGGGAGGGGGGAGGGGCGGGGTGTGGGGGGGGCGGAGTGGGCGGGGTTTGCACGCGCCGGGGGGAGCGCGCGCGCGCGAGGGTTTGGGACAGGGGAGGGGTTTGCACGCGCGTGTGCGCGAACGCACGTGGGGGTCGGTGAGGGGCGGGGTTTGCACACCTGGGGTTTGTGACACGCGGGGTTTGCACACCTGTGTGAGCAGTGAGGGGTTTGCACACCTGAGTGCGTGCACGTGAGGGTCGGTGAGAAGCGGGGTTTGCACACCTGGGGTTTGTGACACGAGGGGTTTGCACACCTGAGTGCGTGACAGGCGGGGTTTGCACACCTGTGTGAGCAGGGACGGTTTGCACACCTGCGCGCACGTGGGTTCATGACAGGTGGGGTTTGCGCACGCGTGCGAGCAGTGAGGGGTTTGCACACCTGTGTGCGCGTGGGTTCATGACAGGTCGGGTTTGCGCACCTGTGTGAGCAGTGAGGGGTTTGCACACCTGAGTGCGTGCACGTGGGGGTCGGTGAGGGGCGGGGTTTGCACACCTGGGGTGTGTGACACGCGGGGTTTGCACACCTGTGCGTGACAGGCGGGGTTTGCGCACGCGTGCGAGCAGTGAGGGGTTTGCACACCTGAGTGCACACCCGCGGTTTGTGACAGGTCGGGTTTGCACACGCGTGCGAGCAGGGATGGTTTGCACACCCGTGCGTGTGCGCGGGGGATGTGCCGCAGGTGGGGTTTGCGCACCTGTGCGTGACAGGCGGGGTTTGCACGCCTGTGTGCGAGTGTGGACAGCTTGCACACCTGCGCACATGTGGGGTTTGTGGCAGGTGGGGTTTGCACACACGTGTGTGAGCAGGGGCGGTTTGCACACCTGTGACACGTGGGCTTTGCACACCTGTGCCACGTGGGCCTTGCACACCTGTGCTTGCACGCCCAGGTGGGCGGGGCTCTGTTGCTCACCTGCACAGCCCGGGGACCCTCAAACCCCCCCCCAGCCCCTTGGGGACCCCCCCCCCAGTCCCCTCAAGCCCCTTCGGGGGACCCCAAATTCCCCCAGGACCCCCCCAAAACCCTCCCAATGTCCCCCCAAACCTCCCCCGACCCTCCTGACACCCCCAGACCCCCCAAAACCGCCCCAAAACCCCCCCAAACCCCCCTGGGGACCCTCCTGATTCTGTGACCCCCCCCCAAGACCCCCCCAAAATTCCCATTTAGGATCCCCCCCAAAATCTCCCCATTAGGACCCTCCCCAACCCCCAAATCTCCCACTTGGGACCCCCCAAAAACCCCTCAGACCCCAAAATCTCCCATCAGGACCCCCCCCCCCCAATTTCCCCCCAGACCCCCCCCCCAAAATTCCCACTTAGGACTCCCCCAAATCTCCCACCTGGGACCCTCTAGGAGACCCCAGACCCCCAAATCTCCCACCTGGGACCCTCTAGGAGACCCCAGACCCCCAAATCTCCCACCTGTGACCCCCCCAAACCCCTCCCAGATCCCCAAATCTCCCACTTGGGACCCCCAAATCCCCCAAATCTCCCACTTGGGACCCCCAGAACCCTTCCCAACATCCCGAAACCCTCACTTAGGACCCTCCAGGAGACCCCAGACCCCCCCCAAAAACCTCTCATAACCCCCAAATCTCCCACCTGGGACCCCCCCAAAACCCCAAATCTCCCATCCTGGGAATCCCCAAAACCTCCCCAAGACCCCCAAATCTCCCTCTTAGGTCCCTCCAAAGCCCCCAAAACCCCCTCTAAACCCCAAATCTCCCCCCTGGGACCCCCCAAAGCCCTCCCAGACCCCCAAATCTCCCACTTGGGACCCTCCAAGAGACCCCAAACCCCCCAAATCTCCCACTTGGGACCCTCTAGGAGACCCCAGACCCCCCAAAATCCCCCTCTAGACGCCCCTAGGCCCCCAAATCTCCCACTCAGGCCCCCCCTAACCCCTTTCTCTCTCCCCCCCAGCAGCTCCCGGGCCCCTGAAGCCGGCGATGCCCCTGGCCCATGGCGGCTGCCCCTAGGATGGCCCTGAGGGTGCCCCAGAACCCCAAATCTCCCACCTGGGATCCCCAAAACCTCCCCAAGACCCCCAAATCTCCCACTTGGGATCCCCAAAACCCTTCCCAACATCCCAAAACCCTCACTTAGGACCCTCCAGGAGACCCCAGACCCCCCCAAAAACCTCTCATAACCCCCAAATCTCCCACCTGGGACCCTCCTAGGAGACCCCAGACACCTCAAAACCCCCCCTAAACCCCAAATCTCCCACCTGGGACCCCCAAACCCCCCCCAGCACCCCCAAATCTCCCATTTAGGACCCTCTAGGAGAACTCAGACCCCCCAAGATCCCCCTCTAGACGCCCCTAGGCCCCCAAATCTCCCACTCGGGATCCCCCAAACCCTCCCACTTAGAACCATCTAGGAAACCCCAGATCCTCCGAATCTCCCACTCAGGACCCCCAAACTCCCCAAATCTCCCACCTGGGACCCCCAAAACCTCCCCAAGACCCCCAAATCTCCCACTTAGGACCCCAAAATTCCCCCCAAACCCCCCCTAACCCCTTTCTCTCTCCCCCCCAGCAGCTCCCGGGCCCCTGAAGCCGGCGATGCCCCTGGCCCATGGCGGCTGCCCCTAGGATGGCCCTGAGGGCGCCCGGGCGCCGCCGCCCCCCCCCGGCGCTGCCCCCCCGAGCCCCCCTGGTGCTGGGGGTGCTGGGGGTGCTGCTGGGGGCGGGCGCCGTGCCCGGGGCGGGGGGCAGCGCCTCGGGCACCCCCTGCCCGGCCGCCTGCACCTGCAGCAACCAGGCCAGCCGGGTGATCTGCACCAGGAGGGAGCTGCTGGAGGTGCCCCAGAGCATCTCGGTCAACACGCGCTACCTGAACCTGCAGGAGAACCACATCCAGGTGCCAAAGGGTTAATTCCTCTGAAAATAGTCGGGATTTTTTTTAAAAAATATTTTTAGGGAGTATTCCTTGGGAGATACTGGGGGGGGGGGGAAAGGGTTAAATTCATTACCTGAATTTGGATTTTTTTTTTTTTTTTTTTTAGGGAGAATTCCTTGGGAGATACTGGGGGGGAAAGGGTTAAATTCATTACCTGAATTTGGATTTTTTTAAAAAAATATTTTTAGGGAGAATTCCTTGGGAGATACGGGGGGGGGGGGGGAAAGGGTTAAATTCATTACCTGAATTTGGATTTTTTTTTTTTTAAATATCTTTAGGGAGAATTCCTTGGGAGATACTGGGGGGGGGGGAAAGGGTTAAATTCATTACCTGAATTTGGATTTTTTTTTTTTAAATATTTTTAGGGAGAATTCCTTGGGAGATAATGTGGGGGGGAAAGGGTTAAATTCGTTACCTGAATTTGGATTTTTTTTTTTTTTAATATTTTTAGGGAGAATTCCTTGGGAGATACGGGGGGGGGGGAAGGGTTAAATTCATTACCTGAATTTGGATTTTTTTTAAAAAATATTTTTAGGGAGAATTCCTTGGGAGATACTGGGTGGGGGGGAAGGGTTAAATTCATTACCTGAAGCTGCAGGAGAACCACATCCAGGTGGGAAAGGGTTAATTCCTCTGAAAATATTTGGAATTTTTGAAAATATTTTGATTTTTTTGAAATATTTTTAGGGAGAATTGGCTGGGAGATACTGGGGTGGAAAGGGTTAATTTTAAAAATACTAAAAATATTTGGAATATTTTTAGATCAAGGCCACTGGGACAAACTGGGGGGGGGAAGGGTTAATTTTAAAAATATTTGGAATATTTTTAATATTCTTGGGACATGGCAGGGAAGGGGTTAATGTCTAAAAAGCTCCTACTATTATTGATTATTTTTAAATTTTTCAATATTTTTAATATGTTTATCTTTTTCAATTTTTTTTAAATTTTTCATGCTTTAAATATTTCTCTATTTCTGTATTTTTTAAAAAATCAATATTTCTAATATTATGACATTTTTAATGTTTTGATCTTTTCAACATTTTCAATATTTTAATGTTTTTATTTTAGTATTTTTATATAAATATATTTTACTACTTTGATTTTTAACTTTTAAATTTTTCTGTAACGAATTAAAAAATTGAATTAGAATTTCTTATTTCAATATTTCAATATTTAAACTATTTAAATGCATTAAACGCAGGAGAACCACATCCAGGTGGGAAAGGGTTAATTCCCAGTGGAAATATTTGGAATTTTTAAAAATATTTTGATTTTAAAAATATTTTTAGAGCGAATTCCCTGGGAGATACTGGGGGGGAAAGGGTTAATTTAAAAATATTTTGAATATTTTGAATATTTTGAATATTGTTGGGACATGGCAGGGAAAGGGTTAATTTCCAAAAATATCCGTAATATTTTTAGTGTTTTAATAATTTATCTAGATATTAATTTTTTATATTTTACATATTTAATTATTTCAAGCATTCTTAATGTTTTCATATTTCCACAATTTTTGCATTTAAAACATTCTTACGATTTTTAATATTTTTGTATTTTTAAATTTTTAATATTTTAAATATTTTTAATACTTTCCCTATTTTTGTATTTCTGTATTTGAAAAAAATTTGATATTTTCTAACGTTTTGATTTTTTAAAATATTTTGGTATTTGAAATATTTTCAATATTTTAACGGTTTCATTTTAATATGAATCTATTTTAGTATTTGAATTTTTTACTTTTAATTTTTTTTAATTCTAGACAATAGCTGTAATTTTAAAACAAATTTAATATTTGAAATATTTTCAAATTTTTTTTGTATTTTTAGCATTTAAATATTTTTGTACATCTAAAACTTATATTTAAATTTTTATTAGTTTAAAATATTTTTATTATTTGAAATAGTTTAATACTTCTGTGGTTTAATATTTCAGTAATTTAATATTTGTGTAAGTTAGTGTTTTGTTATTTTTAATCTTTTAATCTTTTTGTGTTTCAGTGTTTTACTTTTCTTGTATTTTTGGTATTTGTGTGTTTTAGAATTTTACTATTTTTGTATTAATTTTAGTATTTGTGTAATTTAATATTTTATTATTTTAATATTTCAGTACTTTTGTCTTTTAATATTTGTGTGATTTATTGTTTTAATATTTTTACTGCTTTTACTCTTTTTAATATTTTTGTATTGTTGTGGTTTAATTTTCTTGTAATTTTTGTATGTTACTGTTTTAATATTTCTTTTATTTCGTCTTTTAGGATTTGAGTAATTTAGTATTTTAAATATTTTTCCTATTTTTAATATCTTAATATTTTTGTGTTTCTGTATTTTAATTTTCTTGTATTTCTGTTTTTTAATTTTCTTGTATTTCTGTTTTTGTAGTATTTTCATATTTTAGTCTCTTAATATTCATTTTGGTCTTTTAGTATTTTAATATTTGTGTGATTTAGTATTTTAGGATTTGAATTTTCTTGTCTTTTTGTCTTTTTGGTAATTTAATATTTTAGTACATTTGTACTTTAGCATTTTAATATTTTAGTACATTTGTACTTTAGTATTTCAATATTTGAATATTTATATATTTCAGTATTTTTAATTCAAGTCCATGCTAAACTATTAAAGCCCTTGCTGAAGTCCATTCTAAAGTATTAAAGTCTGAGCTAAAGTATTAAAGTCAATACTAAAGTAATAAAGTCCATCCTAAAGTATTAACGTTTGTGCTAAAGTCTGTGCTAAGGTATTAAAATCCATACTAAAATATTAAAATCCACACTAAGCTGCTAAGGTCCATGCTCAAGTATTAAAGTCTGTGCTAAAGTTGGTGCTAAAGTATTAAAGTTGGTGCTAAAGTATTAAATCTGTGCTAAAGTATTAATTCATGCCTGGCCTAAAGTATTAAAACCTGGGCTAAAGTCTGCGCTAAGGTATTAAAGTCTGTGCTAAGGTATCAATTAAAGTCTGACCTAAAGTCCGTGCCAAAGTATTAAAGTCCATGCTAAAGTCTGTCCTAAAGTATTAAATTCCATGCTAAAGTATCAAAGTCTGTGCTAAAGTATTAAAGCCCGTGCTAAAGTGTTCAAGTCAGTGTTTAAGTCCGTGCTGAAGCATTCAAGTCCATCCTAAAGTCCATGCTAGAGTATTAAAGTTCATGCTAGAGTATTAAAGTTCGTGCTAAACTCTGTGCTAAAGTATTAAAGACCATGCTAAAGTTCACGCTAAAGTATTAAAAATTCTCCTAAAGTATTAAAATTTGTCCTAAAGTATCAAAGTCTGTCCTAAAGTCTGTGTTGCAGTATCAAAGTCCGTGCTAAGGTATTAAATCTGCACTAAAGCATTTAAGTCTGTGCTAAGGTATTAATTAAAGTCTGACCTAAAGTCCGTGCCAAATTATTAAAGTCCATGCTAAAGTCTGTCCTAAAGTATCAAATTCTTGCTAAAGTATCAAAGTCCGTGCTAAAGTCCATGCTAAGATAATAAAGCCTGTGCTAAAGTATTAAAGTCCATGCTGAAGAATTAAACTCTCTGCTAAGATATTAAGGTCCATGCTAAAGTACTAATTTGTGCTAAATTATTAATTAAAAGCTGGCCTAAAGTATTAAAACCTGTGCTAAGGTATTAAAGTCCGCACTGAAGTATTAAGGTCCGTGCTAAAGTATTAAAGTTCCTGCTGGAATATTAAAGTCTACACTGAGATATTAAAGTCTGTGCTAAACTCTGAGCTAAAATATTAAAGCCCGTGCTGAAGTCTTAAATCTGTGCTAAAATATTAAAGTTCCTGCTCAAGTCTTAAATCCGTGCTCAAGTATTGAAGTCTGTGCTTAAGTCAGTGCTAAGGTACTGAAGTCCCTGCTAAAGTATTCGAGTCCGTGCTGAAGCGTTCAAGTCCATCCTAAAGTCCATGCTAGAGTATTTAAGTCCATGCTAAGATATTAAAGTCTATGCTAAACCCTGTACTAAAATATTAAAGCCCGTGCTAAAGTATTAAAACTCTGTGCTAAAGTATTAAAGCTTGTGCTAAAGTATTTAAGTCCACGTTAAAGTATTAAACTCCGTGCTGAAGTATTCAATCTGTGCTGAAGTATTAAAGTCCGTGCTAAACTCTGTACTAAAATACTAAAGTCTGTGCTAAAGTATTAAATGCGTGCTTCGGTCTGTGTGAAAGTTTTAAAGTCCCTGCTCAAGTATTTGAGTCTGTGCTGGAGTGTTCAAGTCTGTCCTAAAATCCATGCTAGAGTGTTAAAGTCCGTGCTAGGATATTAAAGTCTGCACTAAAGTCTGGGCTAAAGTATTAAAGTCTGTGCTGGAGTATTAAGGTTCATGCTAAAGTATCAAAGTCTGTGCTAAAGTCTGCACTGAGGTATTAAAGTCTGTGCTAAAGTATTAAAGTCCACCTGAAAATATTAAAATCCGTGCTAAAGCATTAAAGTCCACGTTAAAGTATCAAAGCCTGTCCTAAAGTCAGTGTTAGAGTAATAAAGTCTGTGCTAAACTCTGGGCTAAAATATTGAAGTCATAAAGAATCAAAGTCCATGCTAAAGTGTCAACAGTCCGTGCTAAAATCTGTGCTTAGGTATTAAAGTCTGTCCTAAAGTATTAAAGTCCATCCTAAAGTCTGTGCTGCAGTAACAAAGTCCATGCCAAGGTATTAAAGTCTGTGCTGAAGTATTAAAATCCATGCTAGAGTATTAAAGTCTGCGCTAAAGTATTAAAGTCCAGGCGAAAATAGTAAAATCCGTGCTAAAGCATTAAAGTCCACACTAAAGTATCAAAGGCTGTGCTAAAGTCCATGCTAAAGTATTCAAGTCTGTCCTAAATTATCAAAGTTCCTGCTAAAGTATTCAAGTCTGTGCTGCAGTATTGAAATGGGTGCTAAAGTATTAAAGTCTGTGCTGAAGTATCAAATCGGTGCTAAAGTATTAAAGTCTGTCCTAAATTATCAAAGTTCCTGCTAAAGTATTAGAATCTATGCGGAAGTATTAAAATGGGTGCTAAAGTCCACACTAAGAAATTATTTACTATTAATTAATTTTTATTATTAACATTATGGAAACTTCTCCACAAGCAAAACCACTTCTCCTTAATTACAATTACCAAACCAACCAAGTTTTGGTGCTTCTCCTTAATTCTAATTACCAAACGAGACAATCTTTGTTTCTTCTTCATTAGAATTACCAAACCAACCAACTTTTGGTTCTTGTCCTTAATTATAATTATGAAACCAACCAATCTTTGGTTCTCCTTAATTAAAATTTCGAAACGAGCCAATCCTCGCTGCTTCTCCCTAATTACAATTACCAAACCAACCAATCTTTTGTTCTTCTTAATTATAATTACAAATCCAACCAAATCAATCAATCTTTGGTGCTTCTCCTTAATTACAATTACCAAACCAACCAATCTTTGGTGGTTCCTCTTAATCACAATTACCAAATGAACCAATCTTTCGTTCTTCTTAATTATAATTACAAATCCAACCAACCCTTTGGTGCTTGTCCTTAATTACAATCACCAATCCAACCAACCTTTGGTGGTTCCTCTTAATTACAATTACCAAACCAACCAAACATTTGGTTCTCCTTAATTCAAATTACCAAACCAACCAACCCTCGCCGCTTCTCCCTAATCCCAATTACCAACCCAACTAATTACCTCCCCCCTCCTCAGGTGATCCGCACCGACACCTTCAAGCACCTTCGCCACCTGGAGATCCTCCAGCTCAGCCGCAACCTGGTGCGCAAGGTGGAGGTGGGCGCCTTCAACGGGCTGCCCAACCTCAACACGCTGGAGCTCTTCGACAACCGCCTGACCACGGTGCCCACGCAGGCCTTCGAGTACCTGTCCAAGCTCCGCGAGCTCTGGCTGAGGAACAACCCCATCGAGAGCATCCCCAGCTACGCCTTCAACCGCGTGCCCTCGCTGCGCCGCCTCGACCTGGGCGAGCTCAAGCGCCTCGAGTACATCTCCGAGGCCGCCTTCGAGGGCTTGGTCAACCTGCGCTACCTCAACCTGGGCACGTGTTGTCTTCTGTGTCAAGAGTTCTGTTATGATAGTGCAAGGATTTTGTGTGGCCAGGGCTTTTCCCAGTTCACAAAGCCCTCATCTCTGAGGTCTTTTACACTGATTTTAACAAACGCCGGTAGCTGTGATTGAGATGTTTTGCCAATAGTTTGGTACTCGAATCCTGTTTTTCCCTGAATCTACGGGATTATGTGGTCAAATCCAGTTTCCCCGAATCCATGGGGTTATATGGTCAAATCTGGTTTCCTCGAATCCACGGGTCAATAGAGTTTAGTCCCGAATCCACGGGTCATCCCAAATCCACGGGGCAATTGAGTTTAGTCCCGAATTCTTTTTCTCCCGAATCGCGTCGGGGTCACCATTTGTTTTCTTCTGTATCAAGAGTTCTGTTATCATTCTAGTGCAAGGATTTCGTGTGGCCAGGGCTTTTCCCAGTTTCCAAAGCCCTTATCTTTGAGGTGTTTTACACTGATTTTAACAAATGCCGGTAGCTGTGATTGAGATGTTTTGCCAATAGTTTGGTACTCGAATCCTGGTTTTCCCCAAATCCACGGGGTTATGTGGTCAAATCTGGTTTCCCTGAATCCACAGGGTAAAATAGTTTCGTCCCAAATCCACGGGTCAATAGAGTTTAGTCCCAAATCCTTTTCCTCCCGAATCGCGTCGGGGTCACCATTGGTTATCTTCTATATCAAGAGTTCTGTTATGATAGTGCAAGGATTTCGTGTGGCCAGAGCTTTTCCCAGTTTACAAAGCCCTCATCTCTGAGGTGTTTTACACTGATTTTAACAAATGCCGGTAGCTGTGATTGAGATGTTTTGCCAATAGTTTGGTACTCAAATCCTGGTTTTCCCCAAATCCACGGGGTTATGTGGTCAAATCCGGTTTCCCCGAATCCATGGGGCAAAATAGTTTCGTCCCAAATCCATGGGGCAATAGAGTTTAGTCCCGAATCCACGGGTCATCCCAAATCCACGGGGCAATTGAGTTTAGTCCCGAATCCTTTTTCTCCCGAATCACGTCGGGGTCACCATTTGTTGTCTTCTATATCAAGAGTTCTGTTAGCATGATAGTGCAAGGATTTCGTGTGGCCAGGGCTTTTCCCAGTTTACAAAGCCCTCATCTCTGAGGTCTTTTACACTTATATTTTACACTCATACTCAAACACCAATAGCTGTGATTGAGATGTTTTGCCAATAGTTTGGTACTCAAATCCTGTTTCCCTGAATCCACAGGGTTATGTGGTCAATTCCGGTTTCCCCGAATCCACGGGGTAAAATAATTTAGTCCCAAATCCACAGGGAAATTGAGTTTAGTCCCGAATCCTTTTCCTCCCGAATCGCGTTGGGGTCACCATTTGTTACCTTATCGATCAAGAGCTCCGTTATCATTGTGGTGCAAGGATTGTCTTTAGGGGATAAGATTCCATCCTGTACCACCTTCATTTACCCATCCTGTAACCCCCCCCTACAGGCATGTGCAACCTCAAGGAGATCCCCAACCTGACGGCGCTGGTGAGGCTGGAGGAGCTGGAGCTGTCGGGGAATCGCCTTGGCCGGGTGAGGCCGGGCTCCTTCCAAGGTTTGGGCAGCCTGAGGAAGCTGTGGCTGATGCACGCGCGGGTGGCGGCGGTGGAGCGCAACGCCTTCGACGACCTGAAGGCCCTGGAGGAGCTGAACCTGGCTCACAACGACCTGGCCTCGCTGCCCCACGACCTCTTCGCGCCGCTGCACCGGCTGGAGCGCGTGCACCTGCACCACAACCCCTGGCGCTGCGACTGCGACGTGCTGTGGCTCAGCTGGTGGCTGCGCGAGACCGTGCCCAGCAACACCAGCTGCTGCGCCCGCTGCCACGCGCCGCCGGCGCTGCGCGGCCGCTACCTGGGCGAGCTGGAGCCCGGCCACTTCACCTGCTACGCGCCGGTCATCGTGGAGCCGCCGGCCGACCTCAACGTCACCGAGGGCATGGCGGCCGAGCTCAAGTGCCGCACGGGCACGGCCATGACCTCGGTCAACTGGCTGACGCCCAACGGGACGCTGATGACGCACGGCTCGTACCGCGTGCGGATCTCGGTGCTGCACGACGGGACGCTCAACTTCACCAACGTCACCGTGCAGGACACCGGCCAGTACACCTGCATGGTCACCAACGCCGCCGGCAACACCACGGCCACCGCCACGCTCAACGTCTCGGCCGCCGACGCCGCCGCGGCCGCCGCGGCCGCAGCGGCGGCCACCGGTTACACCTACTTCACCACGGTCACCGTGGAGACCACCGAGGGCGCCGGCGGCGACGACCAAGCCCCTCAAACCCCCGCGGCGCCCACGGCGGCCGGTTGGGAACCGGCCGGCGCCTCCACGGCCGCCCCGGCCACGCGCGCCACCGGCAAACCCTTCACCGTGCCCATCACGGCGGCGGCGGCCGGCGCGGCGGCCGGGGGAGGTCTCCAAGATTTGGACGACGTCTTGAAGACCACCAAGATCATCATCGGTTGCTTCGTGGCCATCACCTTCATGGCCGCCGTCATGCTGGTGGCCTTCTACAAGCTCCGCAAGCAGCACCAGCGCCACAAGCACCGCGGCGGCCCCGCGCGCGCCGTGGAGATCGTCAACGTCGAGGACGAGCTGGCCGGAGGTCCCGCCGGCGGCGGCGGAGGCGGCGGCGGCCCCGGCGGCGGCGGCGCCGGGACGGGTGGGGACAACCGGCTGGCGTTGCCGGCGTTGGAGAGGGAGCACCTGGACAGGTACGCGGCGTTGGCCGCCCACTACGGGGGCCCGGCGGCGGCGCTGGGCTGCGGGAAGACGCCGCTGCTCAACTCGGTGCACGAGCCGCTGCTCTTCAAGAGCCCCTCCAAGGAGAACGTGCAGGAGACGCAGATCTGAGATTTTGGGGGAGGGGTTTGGAATGAACCCCACCCACCCCCCCCCCCCACCCCCCCCGCAAGCAACCCTTGACCTATCCCCAAACTCCCCCCGAAAAAAAAATCCAGCCGGGGAAAAAAAAAAACAAACAAAAAATTTTTGGGGGGGGAAAAAAGGGGAAAAAAAAAAAAAAGAAAAAAACAAAAGTGGGGGAGACTTTGGGGGGGATGGAGGTGGAGGAATGGGGGAGGTGGTGAGGAAATGGGGGGAAAGGACCCCAAAAATGTGGGGGAAAGTCTTAAAAAATGTGTGGAAAAAGTGGTGGGAAGGAGGGGGGGAAACCCCAAAAATATTGGGGGGAAAACTCCTAAAAATGTGTGGAAAAAAAGGGGAAAAAAACCCAAAAATATTGGGGGGGGGGGAAATCCTAAAAAATGTGCTGAAAAACTGCTGGAAAGGAAGGGGGAAACCCCAAAAATGTGGGGGGAAACCCCCAAAAAAGTGAGGGGGAGACAGCGGAAAAACTGTGGGGGAAACTCCAAAAAATTGGGGGAGACTGAAAAAAAAAATTGGGGGAGACTCCTAAAAAATGTGGAGGAAAATCACCAAAAATGGGGTGGAAAGTCCTAAAAAAATGTGTGGATAAAAGGGGGAAAAAAACCCCAAAAATGTGGGGGGAAACCCCTAAAAAATGGGGGAGAGACTCTGGAGGAATTGGGGAGAGACTTCTGGAAAATTCTTTTTAAAAAAGTGGGGGGAAATGTCCTAAAAAATGTGGGGGAGGTGGTGAGAAAATGGGGGGAAATCCCTCAAAAAATCTGGGGGAAATTCCTAAAAATTGTGGGGAAAACTCCTGGAAAGGAGGGGGAAAAAAACCCTAAAAATGTGAGGGAGAAAAAAACCCAAAAATGTGAGGGGAAACCACTAAAAATGTGGGGGAAACTCAAAAAAAAAAAAAATTGGGGGAGATGGCGGAAAAAAGTGGGGGAGACTTGAAAAGATGTGGGGAAAAAAAAAGGTAAAAAATTTGGGGGAGACTCCTAAAAAGGGGTAGAAAAATCCCCCAAAAATGTGGGGGAGACTCCTAAAAAATGGGGGAAATTCTTAAAAAAAAAAAAAGGAGGGGGGAGACTGGGAAAAAATGGGGGGAAAATCCTAAAAAATGAGGAGGAAAATCCTCAGAAAATGTGGGGGAAAACTAAAAAATTGGTGGGAGAAACTCGTAAAAATATGGGGGAAACTCGTAAAAATTGGGGAGGAAAATCCTAAAAATGGTCAAGGAAAAATCTCCAGAAAATGTGGAAGAAACTCCTAAAAAATTGGGAGAAAACCCGAAAAAATTGGGGGGAAGAGCCTGAAAAATGTGGGGGTAAATCCCCAAAAAAAAAAAAGGGAGAAAAATCCCCAAAAATTCTGAGGGAAACCCCAAAGTTGCGGAGAAGAATCCCCCCAAAATTGTGATGGAAAGGCCAAAAAATGTGGAGAAAAATCCCCCAAAATTGCGGAGAAAAATCCCCCCAAAATTTTGGTGAAACCCCCCAAAAAATGTGGAGAAAAATCCCCCAAAATGTGAAGGAAACCCTAAAAAAATGGGGGGAAAAACCCCAAAAATGGGAAAAAAAACCCCCAAAAATGATGAAGGAACCCTTAAAAATGTGGTGGAACCCCCCCAAAAAATTTAGAGGAACTCCCAAAAATTTAAGGGACCCCCCCCGGACCTGCGGAAGTGAAGGAAACCCCAAAAAAATTGGGGACCCCCCACCCTAAATCGGTGTTGGATGAGATGGAAAACCCCAAAAATGGGGTAGAGACCCCCCCAAAAAAAGATGGGGGACCCCCCCCCCCCCAAAATCCCAAATCTCGAACTTTGGACTTGGAGATGAAGACCCCTAAAAATGGGGGGGGGGGAACCCCCCAAAAATGGGGGTTGGACCCCCCCAAACCACGGACCTGGAGCTGGACCCCCCCCCCAAAAAAAACATTTGGGGTGCGAGACCCCCCCGAACTTTGGAGCTGTTGCTGCCCCCCCCCCCAAAAAAATTTGGGGTGCGGGACCCCCCCCTCACCTGCGGAGCTGAAGAGGAGCCCCCCAAAAATGGGGGGGGGGGTGTGCGACCCCCCCCAAAAAACACGGACTTGGAGCCGACCCCGCCCCCCCCCCAAAAAAAATTTGGGGTGCGGGACCCCCCCCTGCGGACTCGGTGTTGAAAGCCCCCCAAAAATAGGGGGGGGGGGATGTGGGGACCCCCCCTCTCAAAATAAGATGGGACCCCCAAAAATTGGGGTTTGGGACCGCCCCCCAAATTAAGGTTTGGATGCGCCCAAAATGGAGGAAAAATGGGGGGGACACCCCTAAAATGAGGGAAACCCCCCCCAAAAAAAGGGGGGGGTGGGGACCCCCCGAATTCCCTCCCCCCCCAATTCGAAAAACGCCCTCAGCCCCAAATTTGGACCCCAAAATTGGCCCCCCAAAATCCCAAAATTGGACCCCAAACCCCCCAAATTTCACCCCCAAAAAAACGTGTGTGGGGTGGGGGGGAGACCCCAAAAAACGGGGGGTGGGGGAGGGGGACCGGAAGTGAAAAAGGAAAAGGGGGGGGGAAGAGGGGGAGGGGTCGGGGTGGGGGGTGGGGCCGGGGTGGGGGAGGGGCCGGGGGGGGAATTTTTTAATTCGCCGCGGCCGAAAAGAAGCGAAAATTTCCTACTTTAATAAAAACCCCGCGCGTGTTTCCAACGGCGCCGGGCCCCGGGAGGGAGGGAGGGAGCGGCTAAAGCCGGGCCTGGGCCGGGCTTAGGCCTTAGGCTGGGCCTGGGGCGGGTTTGAGGCGTTTTGGGGTGGGTTTGGGGTGGGTTTGAAGGGATTCGGGGTGGGTTTGGGGTGGGTTTGAGGGGATTTGGGGTGGGTTTGGGGCGGGTTTGAGGGGATTTGGGGTGGGTTTGAGGGGATTTGGGGTGGGTTTGAGGGGTTTTGGGGTGGGTTTGGGGTGGGTTTGAGGGGATTTGGGGCGGGTTTGAGGGGTTTTGGGGTGGGTTTGAGGGGATATGGGGTGGGTTTGAGGGGATTTGGGGTGGGTTTGAGGGGTTTTGGGGTGGGTTTGAGGGGATATGGGGTGGGTTTGAGGGGATTTGGGGTGGGTTTGAGGGGTTTTGGGGTGGGTTTGAGGGGATATGGGGTGGGTTTGAGGGGTTTTGGGGTGGGTTTGGGGCGGGTTTGAGGGGATATGGGGTGGGTTTGAGGGGATTTGGGGTGGGTTTGGGGTGGGTTTGAGGGGATTTGGGGCGGGTTTGAGGGGATATGGGGTGGGTTTGAGGGGTTTTGGGGTGGGTTTGGGGCGGGTTTGAGGGGATTTGCGGTGGGTTTGAGGGGTTTTGGGGTGGGTTTGGGGCGGGTTTGAGGGGTTTTGGGGTGGGTTTGAGGGGGTTCGAGGGGATTTGGGGCGGGTTTGAGGGGATTTGGGGTGGGTTTGAGGGGTTTTGGGGTGGGTTTGAGGGGATTTGGGGTGGGTTTGAGGGGATATGGGGTGGGTTTGAGGCGTTTTGGGGTGGGTTTGAGGGGGTTTTGGGTGGGTTTGAGGGGATTTGGGGTGGCTTTGGGGGGGTTTTGGGGTGGGTTAGGATGGGTTTAGACCGGGTTAGGATGGGTTGGAGAGGTTTTGGGAGATTTGGGATGGGTTTGGGGTGGGTTTGAGGGGTTTTGGGGTGGGCTTGGGGTGGGTTTGAAGGGATTTAGGATGGGTTTTGGGGTGGGTTTAGCGGGTTTTGGGGTGGATTTAGGGTGGGTTTAGGGTGGGTTTGAGGGGTTTCAGGGTGGGTTTGGGAAGGGGTTTGGGGTGGATTTAGGGTGGGTTTTAGGGTGGGTTTAGGGGGTTTTGGGGTGGGTTGGGATGGGTTTTGGGAGGGTTTGGGAGAGTTAGGGTGGGCTTGGGGTGGGTTTGAGGGGTTTTGGGGGGGTTTGGGGTGGGTTAGGAAGGGTTTGGGGTGGGTTTGGGGTGGGTTTTAGGGATTTTGGGTGATTTTGGAACATTTCAGATGTGGGATTAGGGTGGTACCAGGGCTGATTTGGGGTGGGGGGATCAGAGAGGTTGGGGTGGGTTTTGGGTGGTTTTAGGGTGATTTTGGGGGTGATTTTGGGGTGATTTTGGGGGTTGTTTTGGGAGTGGTTTTGGGGGTGGTTTTGGGAGTGATTTTGGGGGTGATTTTTGGGTGGTTTTGGTGGGTTTGGGATGTGAATGACCCTGACCAGGACATCCCTTGCTGTGATTGAGAACACTCCAGAAATGCCTCAAAACCACCCCAAAAATACCCCAGAACAGCCCCAAACCACTCCCAAATACCCCAAAACGACCCAAAAAATACCCCGAAACCTCACCCAAAATGACATCGAAAAACTGCTTCAAAAATACCCCAAAACCACCCCCAAAATACCCAAAAATGACCCCAAAACCACCCCCATAATACCCCAAAACCACCCCAAAAATACCCCAAAACCACCCCAAAACGACCCAAAAAATACCCCAAAACCTCACCCAAAATGACATCAAAAAGCTGCTTCAAAAATACCCCAAAACCATCCCCAAAATACCCAAAAAAATACCCTTAAAAAGCCACCCCAAAAGGCCCCAAAAATCCCCAAAGCCACACCTAAAATATCCCAAAATTACCCCAAAAAAACCTCATTAAAATTACACCAAAACCACCTCAAATTACCCCAAAATACCCTAAAAATCTCCCCAAAATAAAACCCCCAGAACCCACCCAAAATTCCCCAATATCCACCCCAAAAAAACCTCAAAATACCCAAAAATTGCTCAAAAATATCTTAAAAATACCCCAAAAACTCAATAAAAGAGCCCAAAATATCCTAAAAACACCCGAAAACCTCTAAATACCCCCAAATACCCCAGAATTACAAAAAAAATCCCAAAATCACCCAAAAATCCCCAAAACACCCCAAACCCCCCCAAAACCCCCAAACAATCGAAAAAATACCCAAAACCCAACCAAAAATACCCCAAAAATCAGCCCAAAATACCCCAAAACCACCACCCCCCAAAAAAAAACCCAAACAGCCCCAAAATCCCCTAAAAACCCCTCAAAAATGCCCCAAAAATGCCCCAACCCCCCCCCCCCCCCCCCCAGGTCCCGGGGGGGGTGTACGCCCTCCCCGCTGTTCCCGTTGCCATGGGAACAACGCGGTTGCCATGGGAACACCGCGGGGGGAGGAGAGGACGGCACAGCGTGGTTGCCATGACGATAGCGGCGCGGGGGGAGGCGGCGCTTTCGTGGGATCAGCGCGGGCTGTTTCCATGGTAACGGGAACCGCGGCGCAGAGGGAGGGGAGAATATTTGGGAACGGCGGTTGCCATGGGAACGGGACCGCGCGGTTTCCATAGCAACTGGAACAGCGGGGAGAGCGGCAATCGCGACCCCCTCCGGGAAAATGGGAATGGGGAGGGAGAGACCCCAAAAATGAGATCCCCTCTCCCCAAAAAAGGGACCTCTCCCCAAAAAAGGGACCCTGGGGTGCGACCCACACCGCTCCCAAAAATTAGGGACCCCCCAGCCCCAAAATTTGGGGTCCCAAGGGCGCGATCCCCTACAAATTGGGGACCCCTCACCCCAAAAAAGGGAACCCTTCAAATTCAGGGTCCCAAGAGCGCGACCCCCACCCCTCCAAAAAAATTGGGGGTCCACCCCAAAAATTGGGAGTCCCAGGAGTGCGACCCCCTCCAAGAATTTGGCATCTCCCAAAATGGAACCCTTGAAAAATGGGAACCCCTCAAAAATTTGGGGTTTCAAGGGTGCGGACCCCCCCCCCAAAAAATGGAATCGCCCAAAATCTGAGGACCCCCTCCTCAAATTTGGGGTTCCAAAGGGGCGATCCCCCCTAAGAAAAATGGAACCTCCCAATATTTGGGGTTCCCCACCCGAAATTTGGGGTCCCAAGAGCGCGACCCCTCCTCAAAAAATGGAATCGCCCAAACTCGGGGTTTCCCCTCCATCCCCAATTGGCTCCAAGCCCCGCCTCCAAAGAGCTCTGGCCCCGCCCCCAAACCTGACCCCGCCCTCAAAGGGTCCAGGCCCCGCCCTCAAATACTCCAAACCACGCCCACAAATGGACTCAATCCACGCCCCCACCGCTCTGTAGGCCCCGCCCATAAACGGCCACAGGCCCCGCCCCTTGGCCACAGGCCCCGCCCCCACCCGGAAGTGCCCCTGCGGGGGGAGGGGGGAGGGGCGGGGGGGGCAAAGGGCACAGGAGGGGGAGGGGGAGCGGCCGCTAATTAGTGAGTGCGGGTTAATTAGGGCGGTTTGGGGTTAATTAGTGGGGTTTGGGGGTTAATTAGGGAGTTTTGGGGCTTAATTGGGGGAATTTATGGGTTAATTAGGGGGGTTGAGAGTCAATTAGGGAGGTTTCGGGGATAATTAAGGCGTAATTAGGGGTGGTTTGGGTTAATTAAGGGAATTTGGGGGTTAATTAGAGGCGGATTGAGGGTTAATTAGGGGGAGTTCAGGCTTAATTAGGGGAATTTAGTGGTTAATTGGGGGTTGGGGGCTTAATTAGGGGAATTTTGGGGTTAATTAGGAGAATATGTGTGGTTAATTAGGGAAAAATGGGGGTTAATTAGGAGAATATAGAGGTTAATTAGGGGGCTTGAAGGTTAATTAGGGGGTTTTGGGGTTAATTAGGGGCGTTTGGGGGTTAATTAAGGGAGTTCGAGATTAATTAGGGGAATTTTGGGTTTAATTACGTCGCTTTGGGAGTTAATTAGTGGGGTTTGAGGGTTAATTAAGGGCCTGTGTGGGATAATTAGGGGGCTTGAGGGTTAATTAAGGGGCTTTTGGGGTAATTAAGGGCTACGGGGTTAATTAGGGGTGTTTGGGGGCTTAATTAGGGAAAATTTTGGATTAATTAGGGGGTTTGGGGTTAATTAGGGGTGATTGAGGGTTAATTATGCGGGTGTGGGGATTAATTGGGGAGATAATTGGGAGTTAATTAAGTATTAAGTGCTTAGGAGGTTATCCGGGGTTAATTAGTGTTACTAGGGAATAATTAGTGTTAATTTCGGTTAAATAGTGTTAATTGCAGGTAATTAGTGTTAATTGGGGCATAAGTATTATTAATTAAGTGTTAATTAGTGTTATGTGGGGGTTAAACAGTGCTAATTAGGGATTAATTAGTGCTAATTAAGGGTTATTTAGTCTTAGTGTTACTTGAGGGTTAATTAGTGTTAATTAGTGGTTGTAAGGGTTAATTGGTGCAATTAGAGCTATTTAAGTGTTAATTGGGGGTTAAGCAATGTTAATTAGGGGTTAATTCATGTTAGTCAGGGATTGATTAATTGTTATTTAAGGGTTAATTAGTGTTAATTAGCATTAATTGGCGTTAATCGGTGCTAATTGGGGATTAATTTGCGTTGATTTGTGTAAATTAAGGGTTAATAAGGGTTAAATAGGGGCTAATTAATGTTAATTAGGGTTACCCTTGGGTTAATTAGCATTCATTAGAGTTAATTGGCGTTAATTAGGGGTTAAATGGTGTTAATTTTGGGTTAATTAGGGCTTAATTAGGGGTCAAATCGTGTTAATTTGGGTCAGTTAGGGTTAATTAGAGTTAATTAAGCTCATTTGAGTCGAAATCGTGATAACTGGGGTTAATTGGGGTTAATTAGCGTTAATTGGCCCCCAGGCCATGGAGGAGCAGCCGCGGACTCGGCGCGTTGGGATCCTGGGATACGGAAACCTCGGTACTGGGATGAACGGGATGGACTGGGAGGGACTGGGATAAACTGGGATAAACTGGGATGGACTGGGATAAACTGGGATAAACTGGGATAAACTGGGATGGACTGGGAGGGACTGGGAGGGACTGGGAGGGACTGGGATAAACTGGGAGGGACTGGGATAAACTGGGAGGGACTGGGAATGGACTGGGAGGGACTGGGAATGGACTGGGATAAACTGGGAGGGACTGGGAGGGACTGGGAGGGACTGGTTTATACTGGGATATGCTGGTTTATACTGGGATGTACTGGGATGTACTGGGATGTACTGGTTTATGCTGGGTTATACTGGGTTATCCTGGTTTATACTGGGACACGTAGGGCTCGGTACTGGGATAAACTGGGGGTACTGGTCCGTACTGGGTTATACTGGGAGGTGCTGGTTTACACCGGTTTGTACTGGGGTATACTGGTTTATACTGGTTTATACTGGGATACGGAGAGCTCAGTACTGGGACACTGGGAAGGACTGGGACAAACTGGGACAGACTGGGACAGACTGGGAAGGGACACTGGGGGGACACTGGGAGGAACTGGGAGGGGACACTGGGGGGACATTGAGAGGGGACACTGGGGACATTTGGGGACACTGGGAGGGACTGGGACAAACTGGGACAGACTGGGACAGACTGGGAAGGGACACTGGGAGGAACTGGGATAAACTGGGAGGGGACACTGGGGACATTTGGGGACACTGGGAAGGACTGGGACAAACTGGGACAGACTGGGACAGACTGGGAGGGGACACTGGGGACATTTGGGGACACTGGGAGGGACTGGGACAAACTGGGAGGGGACACTGAGGGGACATTGAGAGGGGGACACTGGGAGGGACTGGGACAAACTGGGAGGGACTGGGAAGCGACACTGGGGACACTGAGGGGACATTGTGGGGACAGACTGGGATAAACTGGGACAGACTGGGAGGGGACACTGGGGACACTGGGAGGGGACACTGGGGACATTTGGGGACACTGGGAGGGACTGGGACAAACTGGGAGGGGACATTGAGAGGGGACACTGGGAGGGAACTGGGATGAACCGGGAGGGACTGGGAAGCGACACTGGGGACACCGAGGGGACATTGTGGGGACAGACTGGGATAAACTGGGACAGACTGGGAGGGGACACTGGGAGGTGACAGGGGGGAGGTGACAGGGCCGTCCCCGGGAGGTGACGGTGACAATCCCCGCTGTCCCCAGGGCAGTTCCTGGTGTCGCAGCTGCTGTCCCGCGGTCCGTCCGTCGGTCTGTCCCTCGCCTTTGTCTGGGCTCGCCGCTGGGAGGCGCTGGAGGCGCTGCCGCCCCCTCTGCGCCTGCGCGACCTGCGGGACCTGCCCCGCACGTGAGGGACCCCAAAACGGGCCGAGTTCACCCCAAAAATGTCCCCAGAAATGGCCCGAAGTCACCCCAAAAATGTCCCCAAAAATGACACGAAGTTACCCCAAAAATGTCCTCAAAATGGCCCGAATTCACCCCAAAAATGTCCCCAAAAATGACACGAAGTTACCCCAAAAATGTCCTCAAAATGGCCCGAATTCACCCCAAAAATGTCCCCAAAAATGGCCCGAATTCGACCCAAAAATGTCCTCAAAAATGGCCCGAATTCACCCCAAAAATGTCCCCAGAAATGGCCCGAATTCGACCCAAAAATGTCCTCAAAAATGGCCCGAATTCGACCCAAAAATGTCCCCAAAAATGGCCTGAATTCACCCCAAAAATGTCCTCAAAAATGGCCCGAATTCGACCCAAAAATGTCCCCAAAAATGACACGAAGTTACCCCAAAAATGTCCTCAAAATGGCCCGAATTCACCCCAAAAATGTCCCCAAAAATGGCCCGAATTGGACCCAAAAATGTCCCCAAAAATGGCCTGAATTCAACTCAAAAATGTCCCCAAAAATGGCCCGAATTCACCCCAAAAATGTCCCCAAAATGGCCTGAATTCCACCCAAAAATGACCCGAATTTGACCCAAAACTGTCCCCAAAAATGGCCCGAATTCACCCCAAAAATGTCCCCAAAATGGCCTGAATTCAACTCAACAATGTCCCCAAAAATGGCCTGAATTCGATCCAAAAATGTCCTCAAAATGGCCTGAATTCCACCCAAAAATGGCCCGAATTCGACCCAAAAATGTCCCCAGAAATGTCCCAAATTCATCTCAAAAATATTCTGCATTCACCCCAAAAATATCTCGAATTCACCCCAAAAATGTCCCAAAAATGTTCCATATTCACCCCAAAAATTTCTCAAATTCGCCCCAAAAATCTCCCGAATTGACCCCAAAAACGTCCCAAATTCACCCCCAAAACCCACTGAGATTCACTCCAAAATCTCCCCAAAATGTCCCAAATTCACCCCAAAAATGTCCCAAGTCTATCCCCAAAATATCCCAAATTTACCCTCATAATATCCTGGATTCACCCTAAACATGCCGCAAAAATATCCTGAATTCACCCCAAAAGTGTCCCCAAAATGTCCCAAAATCACCCCAAAATATCCGGAATTCACCCCAAAAGTGTCCCCAAAAATGTCCCGAATTCACCCCAAGGATGCCCCAAAAATGTCCCAAATTCACCCCAAAATATCCTGAATTTAAATATCCCCAAACCGCCCGGATTCACCCCAAAATGTCCCAAAACAGCCCCAAAATACCCAAAAAACCCCAAAATACCCAATGTCCCTAAATGTCCCCAATGTCCCCAAACCCCACAATGTCCCCATTGTCCTCAACGGCCCCAATGTCCCCCCAATGTCCCCAATCCCCTCAAATGTCCCCAATCCCTCACAGTGTCCCCAATGTCCCCAATGTCCCCAGTTCCCCAAATCCCCCAAATGTCCCCAACCCCCACAATGTCCCCAATGTCCCAAACCTTGTCCCCGCTGATGTCCCCACCGGTGTCCCCAGGGGGGTGGACCTGGTGGTGGAGGTGGCACACCCGTGTGTGACACAGGAGCACGGCGAGGACATCCTGGGACACGCCGACCTCATGGTGACACCGTGGGGACACCGCGGACATGGCCCCAATGTCCCCAAACCCCCCCCCAATGTCCCAAATGTCCCCGAATCCCCACCAATGTCCCCAAACCCCCCCAATGTCCCTGATGTCCCCAAATCCCCTCAATGTCCCCAAACCCCACAATGTCTCCAATGTCCCTGATGTCCCCGAATCCCCACCAATGTCCCCAATGTCCCCAAATCCCCCCAATGTTCCCAATGTCCCCAAACCCCCCACAATGTTCCCAATGTCCCCAAATCCCCCCAATGTCCCAAATGTCCCCAATATCCACAATGTCCCCATTCCGCCCATTGCTCCTGATGTCCCCATTGTCCCCACTGACCCCATTGTCCCCAAGGTCCCCAATCCCCACGATGTCCCCGATATCCCCAACCCCCTCCATGTCCTCAATGTCCCCACTGACCCCAACGCCCCCAATATCTCCAATACCCCCAATGTCCCCACAATGTCCCCAATGTCCCCAATCCCCCCATTGCCCCCAATTCCCCCATTGTCCCCAGTGTCCCCAATCCCCCCAATGTCCCCACTGATTCCAATGTTCCCAATGGCCCCATTGACCCCAGTGTCCCCATTACCTCCATTGATCCCAATGTCCCCGATGTCCCCATTGCCCCCAATCCCCCCAATGTCCCCAATCCCCCCATTATACCAAATCCCCCCACTGACCCCAATGTCCCAAAGTCCCCATTATCCCCATTGCCCCCAAGTCCCCAAAGTCCCCAATGTCCCCAATGTCCCCATTGTCCCCAATGTCCCCAATGTCCCCATTCCCCCCATTGTCCCCAATGCTGTCCCCAGCTGGGGTCCCCCACGGCGCTGGCGGACGCTGACACCGAGGGGCGGCTGCGGGCAGCGGCGGCGCGCGGGAGCCACACCCTGTACGTCCCCCGGGGGGCGCTGTGGGGCTGCGAGGACATCGCCAGGATGGACAGCGCAGGGACACTGCAGGTGACACCGATGGGGACATTGGGGACATTGGGGTCAATGGGGATAATGGGGGGAATGGGGACATTGGGGACATTGGGGACAATGGGGTTAATGGGGACGTTGGGGACATCGCCAGGATGGACAGCGCGGGGACACTGCAGGTGACACCGATGGGGACATTGGGGACATTGGGGTCAATGGGGATAATGGGGGGAATGGGGACATTGGGGACATTAGGGACAATGGGGTTAATGGGGACATTGGGACATTGGGGACAATGGGGTTAATGGGGATAATGGGGGTTTTGGGGACGTTGGGGTTAATGGGGACAATGGGACCAGGATGGACAGCGCAGGGACACTGCAGGTGACAGTGATGGGGACATTGGGGACACTTCAGGTCCCCTGGTCATGTCCCCTGGCTGTCCTCTGGCTGTCACCTGCTGTCCTCAGACCCTGAAGGTGACAATGACAGTGACAATGACAATGTCCCTGTGCCCCCAGAGGTGACAATGACAATGACAATGACAATGTCCCTGTGTCCCCGCAGGCCCTGAAGGTGACAATGACGAAGGCCCCGGGCAGTTTCCGTCCCCAGGGCTGGCTGTCCCCGCGGGTGGCAGCCGCGGTGGCCTCGGGGACAAGGACAGTGCTGTACGAGGGTCCCCTGAGGCCACTCTGTCCCCTTGTCCCCAACAACGTCAACACCATGGCGGCCGCTGCGGTGGCAGCGCCGCGCCTGGGCTTCGACGGCGTCACCGCCTGCCTGGTGGCCGACCCCAGGTGGGTGACACCTGTGTCACCTCCTGTGTCACCTGTGTGGCACCCGTGCTGTGTGCGTCACCCCTGTCGTGTCTGTCACCTCCTGTGTCACCTGTGGCGCCTCTGTGCTGTGTGTGTCTCCTCATGTGGCACCTCCTGTGTCACCCCTGTCCCCTCTGCGCCCCCTCATTGTCCCTCCAGTGCCACCCCAGTGTCCCCTCCCTGTCCCCTTATTGTCACCCTCAGTGTGCCCAATGTCCCCTCAGTGTCCCCAATGTCCCCTCAGTGTCCCCGACTGTCACATCATCGATGTCGAGGTCACGGCCGTCCCTGAGCGCGGCCGCTCCCTGACCGTCACCAGCACCCGCCGCAACCCCGCCGAGCCCGGCCACGTCACCGGCAGCGCCACCCGCCACAGCTTCTGGAGCAGCGTGCAGGGTTTGTCACCTGTGTCACCTGTGCCACCCCTCAGTGTCACCTGTGCCACCTCAGGGCCGCTCACTCTGTCCCCTCCCCGCAGCCTGCACCGGACACGGCGGCTGCGTCAAGCTCTGCTGAGGAGGAACGGCGGAAAAACCCGCGGGGAAGATTTGGGGACAATTTGGGGACAATTTGGGGACAATAAAAACCTGGCAAGGCCTGGCGCTGCTGGCGCCCTTCTTGTAATGGCGGCGAGGGGAAGACGCGATCTGATTGGTGGAAAAACCGCCCGGAAGGAAGGGTTCTCACCGATGATTGGTTAACGTGGCGGTGCAAAGCATCACGGGAGGAAGGTCAAAGCGTTGATTGGTCAGCTGTTCTGGCGGGAGGACGTTGGCGCGTTCTGATTGGTCTGCGCGTCGCAAAGCACGACGGGATTTGTAGTTCGCGGCCCTGAAGGGGCAGAGGCCGCTATGGCCCCGGAGGACGCGCGGGGTGAGGAGGGGGCGGCCGGGGCTGGATTTTGGGGGGTCCTGAGGGGTCCTGGGGGGTCTTGGGAAGGGCAGGAAACGCTCGCGGGGGTTTTTGGGGGATCCAGAGGGGACCTGGGGCGAAGGGAGGCGGAGGCCGCGCTCAGGGCCCGTGAGGGAGGAAGGGCTGGGGAGGCCTGGGGGGGGGTTGGGGGGTCCCGGGGGGATTTTGGTGGGATTTGAGGGGGGGTCAGGGTGGCCTGGGGGTTTTGGGGGTGCCAGGAACTTTTGGGGGGGATTTGGAGGGTCCTGGAAGGGATTTTGGGGGGGGTTTCAGGCGTCTGGGGGGGATTTTGGGGAGTCCTGGGGGGAATTTGAGGGTGTCAGGAATTTGGGGAGGGGTCTTGGGAGGGATTTGGCGGGTCCCAGGGGTCTCTGGGAGGGATTTTGAGGGAATTTTAGGGGGTCCCGAGGGGATTTTGGGGGGATTTGAAGGAATTAAGGGGTGCCAGGAATTTGGGGAGGGGTCTCAGTGTGATTTGAGGGAATTTTGGGGGGAATTTGAGAGAATTTAGGGGGAATTTGGGGAGGGGTCTCAGGGTGACTTGAGGGGAATTTGGGGAGAGGTCTTGGGAGATTTGAGGGAATTTGGGGAGGGGTCATGGAGGGAATTTGAGGGATTTTTGGGGGGAGTTTGAGAGAATTTTGGGGGAATTTGAGGGGAATTTGGGGAGGGGTCTCGGGGTTATTTGGGGGAATTTTAGGGGGAAATTTGTGGAGGGATCTCGGGGGGATTTAAAGGGAATTTGGGGAGGGGTCTCAGGGGTAATTTAAGGGAATTTTGAGGAGGGGTCTCCCCGAATTTGGGGAAATTTTGGCGGGAATTTTAGGGAATTTGGGGAGGGGTCTCAGGGTTATTTGGGGGAATTTGGGGAGGGGATTTGGGGGAGTTTTGGGGCGAATTTGACAAAATTTTTGGCAGAATTTGGGGAGGGGTCTTGGGGGGGATTTGAAGGGAATTTGGGGAGGGGTCTCAGGGGTAATTTAAAGGAATTTTGAGGAGGGGATCTCTCCGAATTTGAGTCTGGGGTCTCACGGTTCCCATACTCTCCTTTCTCCCCGCAGCCCCCCAGGCCTCCCCCTCCCCTCTCCTGGATTTGGGGGGGGTCCTGGGGGAGGCCGATCTCCCCGATTTGGGGAAGGGGCTGCCGGGATTTGGGTCTGGGGTCCCGGGGGTGCCGTACCACGAGCGGCAGCGCCGGCAGCTCTGCGCCCTGCACGCCCTCAACAACCTCCTGCAGCGGCCCTGGCTCAGCCAGGCCTCGGCCGACCGCATCTGCCAGCGGTGAGACCCCAGACCCAATTCGGGAGAGGGCCGGGAGGGCTCTCAGGGAGGTTTCCTGAATTTGGGGAGGGGTCTCATGAAGGTTTGGGGGCTTTGGGATGGGGTTTTGGGGAGGTTCAGGGGAGTTCTTGAATTTGGGGAGGGGTCTCAGGGGGGTTTCTGAATTTGGGGAGGGCTTCTAGAAGGGTTTCCTGAATTTGGGGAGGGGTCTCAGGGGGATTTTAGGGTGGTGGGAGGGGGTTAGGGGCTGATTTTAGGGTGATGGGAGGAGCTCTTGAATTTGGGGAGGGGTCTCAGGGGGGTTCCTGAATTTGGGGAAGGGTCCTGGGGTGGTTTTAGGGTGATGGGAGGGGGTTTGGGGCTGGATTTGGGGTGGTGGGGAAGGTTCTTGAAATTGGGGAGGGGTCTCGGGTCCCTGGGGGGGAGGTCCTAGAAGGGTTTTCTGAATTTGGGGAGGGGTCTTGGTGAGGTTTGGGGGCTTTGGGAGGGGATTTGGGGCTGGATTTAGGGTGGTGGGAAGGGATTCTGAATTTGGGGAGGGGTCTCAGGGGGGTTCCTGAATTTGGGGAGGGGTCTCAAGGCTGTGGGGAGGGGTCTTGGAGGGGTTTCCTGAATTTGGGGAGGGGTCTTGGGGTGGTTTTAGGGTGATGGGAGGGGGTTTGGGGCTGGATTTAGGGTGGTGGGACGGGATTCTGAATTTGGGGAGGGGTCTCAGAGGGGTTCCTGAATTTGGGGAGGGATCTCGGGTGGGATTTCCCATATTTGGGGAGGGGTTTCCCCTGTTGAAAATGACGTCATCACTTTAAGGGATTCATTTGGGTCTGGGGTCTCTTAGGGGGGATTCCCCTCCCCAAATTGGGTCTGGGGTCTCTGGGGGTGTCTGGGTTAATTTGGGGAGGGGTCTCACCTTGAAGCCCCCCCCAGGTTGGCCCCAAATTCGCGGCCCAACCCCCACCGGAGCCTCCTGGGCCTGGGCAATTATGACGTCAACGTGGTGATGGCGGCGCTGGGAATGCTGGGATTGGCCGCGGTCTGGTGGGACAAGCGGCGGTGAGGCCCCGCCCCAAATTCCCTGAGGCCCCGCCCCAAATTCCCTGAGACCCCGCCCCAAATTCCCTGAGACTCCGCCCCAAATTCCCTGAGACCCCGCCCCAAATTCCCCAAGACCCCGCCCCAAATTCACTGAGACCCCGCCCCAAATTCCCTGAGACTCCGCCCCAAATTCCCTGAGACCCCGCCCCAAATTCCCCAAGACCCCGCCCCAAATTCCCTGAGACCCCGCCCCAAATTCGCTGAGACCCCGCCCCAAATTCGCTGAGACCCCGCCCCACATTTCCCAAGACCCCGCCCCAAATTCCCCAAGACCCCACCCCAAATTCCCCAAGAGCCCGCCCCAAATTCGCTGAGACCCCAGACCCAAATTTCCCGAGACCCTGCCCCAAATTCCCCGAGACCCCAGACCGAAATTCCCTGAGACCCCAGACCCAAATTCCCTGAGACCCCGCCCCAAATTCCCCAAGACCCCTCCCCAAATTCCCTGAGACCCCACCCTGAATTCCCTGAGACCCTGCCCCAAATTCCTCGAGACCCCAGACCCAAATTCCGGACCCTTCCTGAGACCCCAGACCCAAATTTGGGACCCCCCAAACTCAGTTTGGGACCTCTCAGATCTCCCATTTGTCCTGGGGTGTTTTGGGAAATGCAATGGTGAGACCCCTCCCCAAATTCAGGACACACCCTCGAGACCCCAGACCCGAATTCCAGACCCCTCCCACGACCCCAGACCCAAATTTGGTCCCTCCCTGAGCCCCCAGACCCAATTGGTTCCCCCTTCCCCCTCCACCTTTACCCTCCCCCATCTCCCACCACCCCCTTTAATTCCCCCCCCCCATTAATTAATTAATTAATCCTCATTAATCCCCCGCCCCAGCCCCCTGGAGCGCCTGTGCCTGACCCACGTGCTCGGCTTCCTGCTCAATGTCCCCTCCAGGGTGGCCCTGGGGACATTGGCGCTGCCCCTGTCCCGTCCCCACTGGGTCTGCGTGAGGCCCTTTGGGGACACCTTCTACAACCTGGACTCCAAACTGGCCACGCCCACCCCCATCGGGGCGGAGCCGCAGCTCAGGTGACACCTGGGGACACCCCGGGGACATTGGGGTGGCATCTGGGGACATTGGGGTGGCATTTGGTGGCACTTTGGGGGCACTTTGGGTGGCATCTGGGGACATCTGGGGGCTCCTGGTGGCACCTTGGGACACTTGGGGACACCTGGGTGGCACCACGAGACTCCTTGGGGACACTTTGGGGACCTTGGGGACACCTTGGTGACATCTGGGGACACCTGGGTGGCACTTGGGGACACTCTGGGGACGCCTACAACCTGGACTCCAAACTGGCCACGCCCACCCCCATCAGGGCGGAGCCGCGGCTCAGGTGACACCTGGGGACACCTTGGGGACACTTCCTTGGGGACACTTTGGGGACATAGGGGACACCTGACAAGACCTGGATGGCATCAGGGGACACCTGAGTGGCACCTGGGGACACCTTGGGACACCTGGGGACACCTGGATGGCATCTGGGGACACCTTGGGACACTTGGATGGCATTTAGGGACACCTGGTTGTCCCCTGGTTGTCACATGGCTGTCACCCCATTGTCACCTGGTTGTCCCCTTATTGTCACCTGTTTCTCACCTGTCTGTCCCCTCATTCTCACCCGTTTGTCCCCTGTTTGTCACCTGGCTCCCAGCTGTTTGTCACCTCATTGTCACCTTGCTGTCACCTTGTTCTCCCCTCACTGTCACCTGGTTGTCCCCTCATTGTCACCTGGTTCCCACCCATTTGTCACCTCTTCGTCACCTCATTGTCACCTTGCTGTCACCTTGTTCTCCCCTCATTGTCACCTCTTTGTCCCCTGTTTCTCACTCGTTTCTCACCTGTTTTTCACCTCATTCTCACCTGTCTGTCCCCTGTTTGTCCCATGTTTCTCACCTGTCTGTCCCCTCATTGTCCTCTGTTCCTCACCTGTCTGTCCCCTGTTCCTCACCTGTCTGTCCCCTCATTGTCCTCTGTTTCTCACCTGTCTGTCCCCTGTTAATCCCATGTTTCTCACCTGTCTGTCCCCTCATTGTCCTCTGTTCCTCACCTGTCTGTCCCCTGTTTGTCCCATGTTTCTCACCTGTCTGTCCCCTCATTGTCCTCTGTTCCTCACCTGTCTGTCCCCTGTTTCTCACCTGTCTGTCCCCTCACTGTCCCCAGGGAGTTCCTGCGGGCGGCGCTGGCCCAGGCTCCCTCCGAGCTGTTCCTGGTGGTGTCGCGGGACGTGGAGGAGGCGGGGACCTGGCTGAGCCCCGAGTGACACCTGAGGGACACCTGAAGGCACCTGGGGACACTTGGATGGCACCTGGGTGGCACCTGGTGACACCTGAGGGACACCTGAGGGACACCTGAAGGCACCTGGGGACACTTGGACGGCACCTGAGTGTCACTTGGATGGCACCTGGGTGGCACCTGGTGACACCTGAGTGCACCTGAAGACACCTGAGAGTCACCTCGGTGGCACCTGGGGGCATCTGGGGACACTGGGGTGGCACCTGGGGACACCTGGGCACCTCTGTGGCATCAAATCCCTCCCCAAAAGGATTAAAAGCGATTGATGGCAGCTCCGTGTCTGTGAGGTTGGACCACAATCCCCAAATTTCACCCCAAAATTCCCAAAATTCCACCCCAAAATCCCCGAATTTCACCCCGAACCCCCAAATTAACCCCAAAATTCCCGAATTTCACCCTAAAATCCACAAATTGAACCCCAAAATTCCTGAATTTCTCCCCAAAATTCCTGAATTTCTCCCCAAAATTCCCGATTTTCTCCCCTCGTGGCCAGGGGTGGGAAGCCCAGGACGGAGCGCGTCACCAAGCCTCAGACTCGCGCTCTGATTGGCTCTCTGCTTTGATTGACAGCTGCATTCATCCCGCGCAGCCAATCAGCTCTCGGCGTGCGGTTTGGAGGGTGTCGGAAACGCGCGGCTCTAAAATCTACGAATTTCACCCCCCCAAAATCCCCAAATTCCTGCCCAAAATCCCGAAAATTCTCCCAAATATCACTCAAAACCACCAAATCACGGAATTTCCACCCCAAAATGGCCAAATTGCAGCCCAAATCTGTGAATTTCACCTCAAAATCCCCAAATTTCACCCAAATCTTCAAATTCCACCTCAAAACCCCCAAGATCTCGAAGTTTCCCCCAAAATCCTCAAATTTCATCTCAAAATCCCCAATTTTCACCCGAATATCTCCAAATTTCGCCCCGAAATTCGCCCCAAAATCCCCGAATTTAACCCCAAAATCCCCGAATTTTTCCCTAAAATTCCCAAATTTCACCCCGAAATTCCCAAGTTTCCTCCCCTCAGCGCCGTGAGAGAGCGGCGAGAAACCTGAGGCGAGGGGCGTGGCCACCCTGATCCATGCTCTGATTGGCTGGGCTCTTTGATTGACACCACATCGGGAGGGGGTTAGCCAATCAGCGCGTCGCGTGGTTCCGAGGGGGCCGGTGCCGCGCAGCTCAAAATCGCCGAATTTCCACCCGAAATCCCCGAGTTTTACCCCAAAATGTCCGCATTTCGCCCCAAAATAGCCGAGAATCTTCCCCACACGGGGATGCGGGAAACCTGAGGCGGAGGGCGTGACCACCCCTGAGCCGCACTCTGATTGGCTCTGAAGTTTGATTGACATCATCTCCGTACCATCCCAGCCAATCAGCCCACAGTATGCGGCTCGGGGCAAAAATCCCCGAATTTCCACCTGAAATCCTCGAATTTCGCCCGAAACCCGGGAATTCGAAATCCCCGAACTTTTCTCAAAATCCCCGAATTCCACTCCAAAATCTCCAAATTTCCTCCCTACAGCGCCGGGAGCGAGAAAACGCGAGGCGTGGGGCGTGACATCGCCAAAACCGCGCTCTGATTGGTTTCGCTATTTGATTGACAGGCATTCAGGGAGGGTTTAGCCAATCAGCGTTCACTACGGTGCCTGTGGAGGCGTCCGCGCCAGCCGACTCTCGGCCTTCCCTGGTGGTCTAGTGGTTAGGATTCGGCGCTCTCACCGCCGCGGCCCGGGTTCGATTCCCGGTCAGGGAATCTGCGCAATTTTTTTTTTTTACCTTATTTATTTTAATTTTTTTTACCAATTTATTTCCGCTTCCGCTCGCGGAATCCTGATTTTCCTTCACCCCCACTTATATAGCGTTTCGTAGAAAAATAATTTATTAAATAAAATTTTTTTAAGTGACGTAATGCATAAAACATCGGCGACGCTGTCGCGATATGGTCACGACAGAGCGGAGGCACCGCTGGGATTCGAACCCAGGATCTCCTGTTTACTAGACAGGCGCTTTAACCAACTAAGCCACGGCGCCGCGCGCTCCGTGCGCCGCCATAAACCCAGGAAACCAAAATTTCCCCAAAAAGGAAAAACTCAAAAAATCCCAAATTTTCCTCTCCAAAAACCCCAAATTTCCCACCCCCAAAAATGTGAAAATCCCAAAAATCAAAAGTTTCTCTTCCCCAAAAATCACACATTTTTCCTCCCAAAAATATCCTAAATTTCGCCTCCCCCAAACTGAGAAAACCCCAAAAATCCCAAATTTCCCCATCCCCAAAAATCCCAAGTTTCCGCTCCCCCCAAAAAGGAAAAAAAAATCAAAAATCCCAAATTTTCTCTCCTTAAAAAAGGGAAAAGGCCAAAATTCCAAATTTTTCTTCCCAAAAAATCCCAAGTTTCCCCTCCCCCAAAAGGGAAAACCCCCAAAATTCCCAAATTTCCTCTCCCCTAAAAAGGAAAAAAATCAAAATCCCAATTTTTCATTCCCCAAAAATGGAAAACCCCAAAAAGGGGAAAACCCAAAAATCCCAAATTTTCCTCCCCAAAAAAGGAAAAAACCACAGAAATCTGAAATTTCCCCTCTGCCAAAATCCCAAATTTTCCTTCCCTTAAAAGGAAAACCCTAAAATTCCCAAATTTCTCTTCCCTAAAGTGAAAAACCCCAAAAATCCCAACTCTCCCCTCCCCCAAAAATGGAAAAAAAACCCAAAATTCCCCCAAAAAGGAGAAAACCCCAAAATCCCTAATTTTTCCTCCACAAAAATCCCGAATTTGACCTCCCCCCCAAAAAAGGAAAAAAATTGAAATCAAATGGAAGCATTGAGGGGAAAATTGGAGGGAAAATAGGAAAAAATGAGCGGAAAATGGAAGGAAAAGTGGGGAAAATGAGGGGAAAAAATTGAAAGTAAATGGAAAATTTGAGGGGAAACGGGAAAATTGCTGAAAAAAGCAGGGAAAATAAGGGGGGGGAATGGGAGAGCTGAGGGAAAAATGCAAAAGAAATGGGAAAATTGAGGGGAAAATGACGGGAAAATGACGGAAAAAACTTTAAATAAATTGAAAAATTAAGGGGGGAAAGAGGGAAAAATAATGGGAGAAAAAGGACAAAATACTGAGATAGCAGAGGATGGTTTCGATCCATCGACCTCTGGGTTATGGGCCCAGCACGCTCCCGCTGCGCCACTCTGCTCCTGAACCAACCCTTCTGAATAAACTTTAATGAATTTCGCAATAGGTGACGTCATCGCGCGGCGAAACTTCCGGGGTTTCTTCGCTGCTGGCGCCGCTTCTGTCCCGCGGTTTTCGCGCCAATTTTAATGGATTTTTTTTTTCTCCAATTATTGATTAAGGTTCATTGTTGCGGTTTTTACTTTGATTTTCTATTTCTTAATATTTAGTCATATATATTTTTAGATTTGATTTTCTTTTTAAGCTAATTTTTTGCTTTTTTTAAATTTAATTTTCCTCCTTTTTAAAACTGAATTTTCCCTTTAATTTATTTTTCTTTTTTTGTTTCTTTTTCCCTTTTTTATTTAATTTCCCCTTTGTAAAATTAATTTTATCCTTTTTAAATTTAATTTTTCCCCTTTCTTAAATTTAAAATTCTTTTTAAAATTGAATTTTCCCCTATTTATTTAATTTAATTTTTATTTAATTTTCCTTTTTAATTAAATTTTCCTTATTTGTTAAATTTTTCCGTTTTATATTCAAATTTCTCTTTTTTTAAATTTAAATTTGGCCTTTTTTTAAATAATTCCATTTTAATTCCTTTTTTAAATTAAATTTTCCCTTTTTAAATTGAATTTTCTTTATTTATTTCCCCTTCTTACAATTTTTTCCCCTTTATTTTCCCTTTTAAATTTTATATTCCCATTTTAAAAATTAATTTTCCATTTTTCTACCTAATTTTCCTTTTTTATTTAATTTCCCTTTTATTTCATTTTTCCCTTTTATTTAATTTCCCCTTTTAAATTTATTTTCCCCCTTTCCAAATATATTTTTTTCTCTTTTCAAAACTTATTTCCGCTTTTTCAAATTTAATTTTTCCTTTTCAAATTAATTTGAGTTTTGAATTTGAAAAGAAAAAAATTGGGAAAAAAATGGGGTGGAAAAGGAGAAATTTGGGATAAAAAAGAAGAAATTGGGATTTTTCCCGCATTTGACGAGGTCGGGATTCGAACTCGCATCTCTAGAGCTGGAGCCACGCCCAGGCCACGCCTCCAACCACGCCCCCATGGCTGGCCACGCCCGCTAAGGGCAGCCTATGGGCGCCTGGCGCAAGCGCGCACCCGCGGACGAGGTGGCCGAGTGGTTAAGGCGATGGACTGCTAATCCATTGTGCTCTGCACGCGTGGGTTCGAATCCCACCCTCGTCGGGAGTTGAGCTTTTGGGTGAAAAACCCCGAAATCCGATTGTTTTGCGGTTAAATCCCAAATTCTCCAACCTCTGGAGACGTTTTTTGGGGGAAACACCCCGATTTTGGAATCTATCTCTCCTAAAAATTCTCTTTTTTGCTAATCCCAACCTTGTCAGGACACAAATTTTCGGGTAAAAAACCCGGAATTCCAATTTTTATGGGGTGATCCCAATTTTCCCAAACCCACCCTGACCTGGAACTGTTTTTTTTGGGGTTAAATCCTCGATTTTGGGGTTTGAAACCCAGGAATTTTGGGCTTCAACCCCCGATTTTTGGGGTGAAATCCCTGATTTTCGGATTAAATCCCGAATTTTGCAGATAAATCCTCGATTTTTGGGGGGAAATCCCCGATTTTGGGATCCCCCTGAAAATTCCCTTTTGAAGCTCCCCCAAATCCGTCTCAGTTTGTCCCAGTTTGTCCCAGTTTGTCCCAGTTTGTCCCAGTTTGTCCCGGTCCCTCCCAGTCCCCGAGCAGGCCCCGCCCATTCCGGATGTGACGTCATCGCGCGCGAGCGCGGCCGGAAGTGGCTCCGGGGGCGGCGGCGGCGCCCGGTGAGAAACTGGGAGGGACTGGGAGGGAACTGGGACAAACTGGGACGGCCTGGGAGGGACTGGGATTTACTGGGATTTACTGGGGCCGTTCCCAGGTGGATCCCGAATCCCAAATCCCGAATTTGGGGGGGGATCCCAAATCCCGAAGTTTTTGGGGTCCCAAATCCTGAATTTTGGGCCAAATCCTGAATTTTGGGCGTCTCTAATCCCGAGTTTTGGGGGGGTCCCAAACCCATCCCAGAGATCCCTGAGGGGATCCCAAATCCCAGCCCCAAATCCAGCCCGGGGTGGGGTCCCAGAAATTCCCAAATCCCGAATTTCCCCTCAAGGGATCCCAAACCCCCAAATCCCAGCCCAGGGAATCCTAAAATCCCAAATTTCCCCTCAGGGGGGTCCCAAATCCCAGAGATCCTTGGGAGGATCCCAAATCCATCCCAAGGGATCCGAAATCCCAACCCAGGGAATTCCCAAATCCCAAATCCCGAGGCCTCCTTTGTGGCCCCAAAATTCCAATCCCGGATTTTGGGCTCCTTACGCGGCCTTGGAATTCCCAGAATTCTGATTCCCAAACTTTGGGATTTTGATCCCTGGTGGCGGCACCAAAGTTCCCGAAATTCCGATCCTAGATTTCGGGATCTGAGATTATTTTGGGATCTTCGATTTTTGGGATCCCGGATTTTTGGGATTTTGGGTTCCTGGATTAATTTGGGATTTTCAGAACCGCTCAAATTCTCTGGAATTCCCCAATTTTTTAATTTTTTTTTTTTTTTTTTTGGGGGTCGTTCCTGGGATTTTTCGGATCCCTGAGCTCTGCCCAGGGGGGTCCTCGAGGGGATCCCAAATCCATCCCAGGGAATTCCCAAGGGGATCCCGAAATTCACCTCAGAATTCCCAAGGAGATCCCAAACCCATCCCAGGGGGGATCCCCAAAATCCATCCCCGCAGAATTCCCAAAGGGATCCCCCAAATCCCGCTCGGAATCCCCAATTTGGGAATCCCCCAAATCCACCTTAGGGTGTTCCAGGGATTCCCCAAATCCAGCTCAGGAAATCCCTAAAGGGATCCCAAATCCCGCTCAGAATTCCCAATCTGGGAATCCCCAAATCCCCAAATTCCCACGGAATTCCCAAAGGGAATCCCCAAATCTACCTTGGGGTGTTCCCGGGATTCCCCAAATCCCCCTCAGCAGATTCCTGAGGGGATCCCCAAATCCATCCCCTGGGAATTCCCGAGGGGATCCCCAAAATCCATCCCAGAGAATTCCCAAATCCATCCCTGGGAATTCCTTGGGGGGGATCCCCAAATTCAGCTCCAGGAGTTTCCAAGGGATCCCCAAATCCTCACCTGTCCCTCACCTGTCCCTGTCCCCGCTTTTCCAGGTGTGGCCATGGAGAGCCATTCCCCCTTTGCCCAGGTGAGCCCTCACCTGTCCGAGGAGGAGGAGGAGGAGGAGGAAGGACCAGGTGAGGAGGACGAAGGGACAGGTGAGGAAGGAACAGGTGAAGAACCAGGTGAGGAAGAAGATCCAGGTGAGGAAGATCCAGGTGATGGTGAGGAAGAACCAGGTGAGGAAGATCCAGGTGATGGTGAGGAAGAACCAGGAGATGATGAAGATGCAGGTGAGGAGGATCCAGGTGATGACGACGATGAAGATCCAGGTGATGATGAAGATCCAGGTGATGAAGAAGATCCAGGTGATGATGATGAAGATCCAGGTGATGATGATGAAGACCAAGACCACCCCCACCACCCCCCAGGTGCCTCCCTCCAGGTGCGCCCCTCTCCAGGTGCCCCCTCCAGCTCCTCCCGCCGGCCCCGCCTTTACCTGCGGCCACGCCCCGCCGAGCCCGGCCCCTCCCACCTGCAGCTCCCCTGGGCCCACCCAGGTGCCCCAGGCTCGGGGCCCACCTCACCTGAGCCAGGTGAGGCCGCCGCGCCCGGCTTCGTGCAGCTCATCGACGAGCGCGGCGTCTACTCCACCGCCAAGCTGGTGCTGGGCGGGCGCTCAGGTGCGGCGCCAGGTGAGGAGGCCGGGAACGACGGAGAGGACGAGGCAGGTAAGGAGGAAGAGGAGGAGCTGCCCGCTCACCTGGAGATCCGCCAGGTGATCGTGGCCGACAAACCCTTCCAGTGCCCCGCCTGCCACAAGAGCTTCAAGCGCACCTGGGAGCTGCTGAGCCACCAGGTGGTGCACACGGAGGCGCGGCCCTTCACCTGCCACCTGTGCCGCGCCACCTTCAAGCGCCACTCGGACTTCAAGAGCCACGCCCTGGTGCACACGGAGGAGCGGCCGCACAGGTGCGAGCTGTGCGGGAAGCGCTTCAAGCGTTCCTCCAACCTGCAGGAGCACCGCCGCATCCACAGCGGCCAGCGCCCCTTCACCTGCCCCAGGTGCGCCAAGTCCTTCAAGACGCCCTACGAGCGCCAGCGCCACGCCCTGACCCACCTGGCGGCCGGCAAGAAGCCCTTCAGGTGCGGCGAGTGCGGCAAGGACTTCCCGGCGGCCAACGCGCTGCTGCTGCACCGGCGGCACAGGTGCGAGGACAAGCCGCACGCCTGCGGCGTCTGCGGCAAGCGCTTCACCTACGGCCACTCGCTCAAGGTGCACGAGCGCGTGCACACGGGCGACCGCCCCTTCCGGTGCGCGCTCTGCGGCAAGGCCTTCAAGCAGAGCAACGCGCTGGCCTCGCACGAGCGCGTGCACACGGGCGAGCGCCCCTTCGCCTGCCGCACCTGCGGCAAGGCCTTCAAGCAGTCCTCCTACCTGGCCATCCACCAGCGGGCGCACACGGGCGAGCGGCCCTACGGCTGCGAGGCCTGCGGGAAGGCGTTCGCGCGGCCCTCGCTGCTGCTGCAGCACCGGCGCGTGCACAGCCAGGCCAGGCCCCACCAGTGCAGCCACTGCCACAAGTTCTTCAAGGACCTGGCCTACCTGGCCGTGCACGAGAAGGTGCACACGGGGGAGACGCCCTACAAGTGCGGGGTGTGCGCCAAGGGCTTCGCGCACCCCTCCAACCTGCTGCAGCACCAGCGCGTGCACCGCGACACCTGAGCGCCCGCCTGGGACCGGTGAGCACCCCGGAAAGGTGGGGTGGCGTCACCTGGATCACCTGAGCCCCGTGGACGAAGCCCCAGGTGAAAGGACTCGGTACCTGTGAGCCCGGACAGGTGTGGAGCCCAAAAATGGAGTTTGGAGCCCAAAAAGGTGTGGAGGTAACACCTGGACTGCGACACCTGAGCCCCAGGTGTGGGAACCCCAGAACTGCACACCTGGACAGGTGTGGAGCCCAAAAAGCTGCACCTGCAACACCTGGACAGTGACACCTGAGCCCCAGGTGTGGGAACCCCAGATCTGCACACCTGGACAGGTGTGGAGCCCAAAAAGCTGCACCTGCAACACCTGGACAGTGACACCTGAGCCCCAGGTGTGGGAACCCCAGATCTGCACACCTGGACAGGTGTGGACCCTAAACAGCTGCACCTGCAACACCTGGACAGTGACACCTGAGCTGCAGGTGAGGCACCCCTGGCCAGGTGTGGACCCCAAACTGCAACACCTGAGCCCCAGGTGAGGGACCCCAGCACGGCCACACCTGAGCTGTGACGTCATCAGCAGCAGACGAGGAACTGAGGGACCCCCAGGGCTCACCTGGGGCACACCTGAAACACACCTGGGCACACACCTGAGCCCAGGATGGACTTGGGTGAGGTTTGGGGAGCTCCAGGTGCACCTGGGACTGGGCAGGTGCACACCTGGATGGGGCAGGGTCACACCTGAGCTTACCTGGGGCACACCTGAACACACCTGGAGCTCACCTGAACACATCTGGGCACACCTGGGGCACACCTGGAGCTCACCTGGGACACACCTGGAGCTCACCTGAACACACCTGGAGCTCACCTGGGACTCACCTGAACCCATCTGGGCACACCTGGGGCACACCTGGAGCTCATCTGGAGCTCACCTGTCCCACCTTTCCGGGCGGTACCTGTAGCGCTGGGGGTGGGTGGGGCACACCGGGATCATTCATTAAAGGATCGTTAATTGATGACGTCATTGCCGGTCTCACCTGGGGCTTCGGGGGCGGAGTCAGCGGGCAGGTGTGGGGGGAGGACCCCCAAAATTCACACCTGGAGGGGATGGGGAACACCCGAGATTCACACCTGGGGGGGCGGGGACCTCCCAAAATTCACACCTGGAGAACAAGAACCCCCAAAATTCACACCTGTCACACCTGGGGGGGTGATGGAGACCCCAAAATTCACACCTGGGGGGGTTGGGGACACCTGAGGGTCGCACCTGTCACACCTGGGGGGGGATGGGGGGACCCCAAAATTCACACCTGGAGGCTCCAGACGCCATTTTAAAAATTTATTCACCTGCCCAGGTGTCCGGGGACACCTGAGCTGCCAGAAAGGGGGGAGGGGCCAGGTGAGGGCTTCAGGTGAGGGCTTCAGGTGAGGATCCAGCTCCGCCATGTCTGGGGGCAGGAGAGCCCCAAAATCACCCAAATTCACCCAAAATCCACCCAGAATCACCCACGGGGGTCCCAAATTCACCCCCAGTCCCTCCCAGTTCCCTCCCAGCCCCCCCCCCATGACGTCACGCACCGCCCGATGACGTCACCGCGGCCTCAGCCGGGCCCGGAGCGCGGCGGCCCCGCCGGGAGGGGGCGGGGGAGGGGAAAACTGGGACGCAGCGGGCGCGCGTTGATGACGTCAAAGGGCCGGCAGCAGCAAGCGGAAGTGACGTCTGGAGCGGCGCGCCGAGAGCGGAAGTGACGAAATCGAGGCCGCGACAGGAACGGCGGGAGGTACCGGAGGGGAAATTTGGGGAAATTTGGGGGGAAACTTTGGAATTTTGGGTGGTTTGAGGACGGGGAGGGGATGAGGGGGCGGGGAGAGGGCTCGGGGCTGCTCCCAGCGCTCCCAGCGCTCCCAGTTTGGGGATTGGTTTCACTGGGAGGCGGCTCCAGGCCGCGTTTCCCCCCTCCCAGCGCTCCCAGTTTGCCCAGTTCGGGGCTGTCTCTCACTGGGGGGGGTCTCTGTGTGTCCCCGGTTCCCATTTCTGCTCTCCCAGCGCTCCCAGTTTGCCCAGTTCGGGGCTGTCTCTCACTGGGGGGGGTCTCTGTGTGTCCCCGGTTCCCATTTCTGCTCTCCCAGTGCTCCCAGTTTGCCCAGTTCGGGGCTGTCTCTCACTCCGGGGCTCTCCAGGCCCCGTTCCCTCTCTCCCAGCGCTCCCAGTCGCTCCCAGTTTGCCCAGTTCAGGATGTCCCTGGCCGACGAGCTGCTGGCAGACCTGGAGGAGGCGGCCGGGGAGGAGGAGGAGGCCGAAGGCTCCGAGGGGGGGGAGGAGCCCCCGATCGAGGACGTGCGGGAGGAGCCGGAGCCGCCCGAGGGCGCCGAGTCCGTCAGGAGCATCGCCAAACTATGGGGGTCCAAGGGGGTAAAAACGCACCCAAAATAGCCCCAAAAATAGCCTTAAATCACCCCAAAAATATCCCCAAAAATGTCCTGAAATCACCCCGAAAATATCCCCAAAAATGTCCTGAAATCACCCCGAAAATATCCTGAAATCAGCCCAAAAATGTCCTGAAATATCCCCAAAAATATCCTGAAATAACCCCGAAAATATCCCCAAAAATATCCTGAAATATCCTCAAAAATATCCTGAAATATTCCCAAAAATATCCTGAAATCACCCCAAAAATCACCCCAAAAATCTCCCCAAAATATCCTGAAATCACCCCAAAAATATCCCCAAAAATATCCTGAAATCACCCCAAAAATATCCTGAAATCAGCCCAAAAATATCCCCAAATCACCCCAAAAATATCCCCAAAAATATCCTGAAATCACCCCAAAAATATCCCCAAAAGTATCCTGAAATCTCCCCAAAAATATCTCCAAAAATGTCCTGAAATCACCCCAAAAATATCCCCAAAAATGTCCTGAAATATCCCCAAAAATGTCCTGAAATCAGCCCAAAAATATCCTGAAATCACCCCAAAAATATCCCCAAAAATATCCTGAAATATCCTCAAAAATATCCTGAAATCTCCCCAAAAATATCCCCAAAAATATCCTCAAAAATATCCTGAAATCACCCCAAAAATATCCCCAAAAATGTCCTGAAATCACCCCAAAAATATCCCCAAAAATGTCCTGAAATCACCCCAAAAATATCCCCAAAAATATCCTGAAATCGCCCCAAAAATACCCTAAAATTATCCTAAAAATATCGTAAAAATCACACCCAAATTGCCCCTGAAATATCCTAAAAATACCCTGAAATTATCCCAAAAATATCCTGAAATTACCCCAAAAATATTTGGAAATTATCCCAGAAATTATCCCAGAAATTATCCCAGAAATATTCCAAAATTATACCGAAATTATCCCAAAATTATCTTGAAATTATCCTGGAATTATCCCAAAATTACCTGAAAATTCTCCTAAAACTACCCTAAAAATCACCCCCAAAAATCCCAAAAAAACCCCAATAAATCCCCCAAAATCCTCCCCAAACCCCAAATGAACCCAAATAAACCCAAAATAAACCCAAATGGACCCAAATCCCCCAAATGGACCCAAAATGGACCCAAAATGGACCCAAATGGACCCAAAAGACCCCAAATGGACCCAAATGGACCCAAATGGACCCAAAATGGCCCCAAATGGACCCAAATGGACCCAAAATGGACCCAAATGGACCCAAAAGACCCCAAATGGACCCAAATGGGCCCAAATGGACCCAAATGGACCCAAAATGGCCCAAAATGGACCCAAATGGACCCAAATGCCCCAAATGGACCCAAATGGACCCAAATGGACCCAAAAGACCCCAAATGGACCCAAATGGACCCAAATGGCCCCAAATGGACCCAAATGGCCCCAAATCCCCCAAATTGGACCCAAAAATGGACCCAAATGGACCCAAAAGACCCCAAATGGACCCAAATGGACCCAAATGGCCCCAAATGGACCCAAATGGCCCCAAATAAACCCAAAATGAACCCAAATGGACCCAAATCCCCCAAATGGACCCAAATCCCCCAAATGACCCCAAATAAACCCAAAATGAACCCAAATGGCCCCAAATGGCCCCAAATCCAGCCCCAAGAATTCCATTTTTTGGTTCATTCCCCGCAGTTCGCGGAGCTCATGCAGAAAATCGAGGAGAACATCGGGAAACAGCCCCGGGCGGCCGATGGTGACCCCAAAACCCCAAAATCCCCCAAATCTGGGATCCCTAAAATCCCCAAAATCCCCAAAATCCCCAAAATCCCCTAAATCTGGGATCCTAAATCCCAAAATCCCCCAAAATCCCCTAAATCTGGGATCCTAAATCCCCAAAATCCCCCAAATCTGGGATCCTAAATCACCAAAATCCCCAAAATCCCCTAAATCTGGGATCCTAAATCCAAAAATCCCCAAATCCCCCAAATCCCCTAAATCTGGGATCCTAAATCCCCCAAATCTGGGATCCAAACCCCCCAAAAATCCCCAAAATCCCCAAAACCCCAAAATCCCCAAATCTGGGATCCTAAATCCCCAAAAATCCCCAAAATCTCCAAAACCCCCAAAATCCCCCAAATCTGGGATCCTAAATCCCCAAAACCCCCAAATCCTCAAAATCCCCAAAATCTTCAAATTTGGGATCCCAAAAATCCCCAAAAATCCCCAAAACTCTGGGATCCCAAATCCCCAAATCCCAAATTTTGGGTGGATTTTGGGGAATTCTGGGTGGATTTTGGGGATTTCTGCATGGATATTTTGGGATTTCGGGCTGGAATTTTGGGTGGATTCGGGTGGATTTTTGGGATGTTTTTGGGTGGAATTTTGGGATGTTTTGGGCTGGAATTTTGGGATGTTTTGGGCTGGAATTTTGGGATGTTTTTGGGTGGAATTTTGGGATGTTTTGGGCTGGAATTTTGGGTGGATTTCCCCGTTTCCGGGCAGTTCTGGGCCCAGTGGATTTTGGGGATTTCTGGGTGGATTTTGGGGATTTCTGCATGGATATTTTGGGATTTCTGGCTGGAATTTTGCGATATTTTTGGCTGGAATTTTGGGTGTTTTTGGGTGGAATTTTGGGATATTTGGGCTGGAATTTTGGGATGTTTTCGGCCGGAATTTTGGGATATTTGGGCTGGAATTTTGGGTGGATTTTGGCTGTAATTTTGGGATGTTTTTGGGTGGAATTTTGGGATGTTTTTGGGTGGAATTTTGCGATATTTTTGGCTGGAATTTTGGCTGGAATTTTGGGATGTTTTTGGCCGGAATTTTGGGATATTTTGGGCTGGAATTTTGGGATGTTTTCGGGCGGAACTTTGGGATATTTGGGCTGGAATTTTGGGATGTTTTTGGGTGGAATTTTGCGATATTTTTGGCTGGAATTTTGGCTGGAATTTTGGGATGTTTTTGGCCGGAATTCTGGGATATTTTCGGCCGGAATTTTGGGTGGATTTTGGGATATTTTGGGCCGGAATTTTGGGTGGAATTTTGGGATATTTTGGCTGGAATTTTGCGATATTTTTGGCTGGAATTTTGGCTGGAATTTTGGGATGTTTTCGGCCGGAATTCTGGGATATTTTGGGCCGGAATTTTGGGTGGAATTTTGGGTGGATTCTGGGATATTTTGGGCCGGAATTTTGGGTGGATTTGGGCTGGAATTTTGGGTGGATTTTGGGATATTTTGGGCCGGAGTTTTGGGTGGATTTGGGCCGGAGTTTTGGGTGGATTTTGGGATATTTTGGGCCGGAGTTTTGGGTGGATTTTGGGATATTTTGGGCCGGAGTTTTGGGTGGATTCTGGGATATTTTGGTCCGGAGTTTTGGGTGGATTTGGGCCGGAGTTTTGGGTGGATTTTGGGATATTTTGGGCCGGAGTTTTGGGTGGATTTTGGGATATTTTGGGCCGGAGTTTTGGGTGGATTCTGGGATATTTTGGGCCGGAGTTTTGGGTGGATTTCCCCGCTTCCGCGCAGTTCTGGGCCCCGTGGAGGCGGCCCCCGAGTACCGGGTGATCGTGGACGCCAACAACCTCACGGTGGAGATCGAGAACGAGCTCAGTGAGTCCCGGCCGGGGGTTTTGGGGCCGTTTCGGGGGAATTTGGGGTCGCTCCTGGCCCTGAGCCGGCGCCCTCGGGGTCCCTCCCCAGACATCATCCACAAATTCATCCGGGACAAATATTCCAAACGCTTCCCCGAGCTGGAGTCGCTGGTGCCCAACGCGCTCGACTACATCCGGACCGTCAAGGTGGGGCGGCTGCGCGGGGAAAAACGCGGCCGGAAATGGGGAAAAATACACCGGAAGTGGGGAAAAATACACCGGAAATGGGGAAACACGGCCGGAAATGGGGAAAAATACACCGGAAATGGGGAAAACACGGCCGGAAATGGGGAAAAATACACCGGAAATGGGGAAAAATACACCGGAAATGGGGAAAACACGGCCGGAAATGGGGAAAAATACACCGGAAATGGGGAAAAATACACCGGAAATGGGGAAAACGCGGCCGGAAATGGGGAAAAATACACCGGAAATGGGGAAACACGGCCGGAAATGGGGAAACACGGCCGGAAATGGGGAAAAATACACCGGAAATGGGGAAACACGGCCGGAAATGGGGAAAAACGGCCAGAAAATGGGGAAAACACGGCCGGAAATGGGGAAAAATACACCGGAAATGGGGAAAACACGGCCGGAAATGGGGAAAACGTGGCCGGAAATGGGGAAAAATGGCCCAGAAATGGGGAAAAATACACCAGAAATGGGGAAAACATGGCCGGAAATGGGGAAAAATGGCCCAGAAATGGGGAAAAATACACCAGAAATGGGGAAAAATGGCCCAGAAATGGGGAAAACCGGCCCAAAATGGCACAAAATCCCTTAAGCACCTCAAAACCGCCCCAAACCACCCCAAAAATGGCTCAAAATGCCCCAAAACCCCCCAAAAATGGCCCTAAACAGCCCAAAATGCCCCAAACCCACCCAAAATCCCCCAAATCCCCCCTAAAAACCCCAAACCCACCCCAAATACCCTAAAAAAACCTTTTTTGGGGGGGTTTTGGGGGGGGATTTTTTTGGGGGGATTTTGGGGTTTTTGGGAGATTTTGGGGTTTTCTGTGGGGATTTTTTTGGGGGGGATTTTGGGTTTTTTTGTGGGGATTTTGGGGTTTTTTGGGGGGGATTTTTCTGGGGATTCTGGGGAATTTTTTTCTTCTCAATATTTTAAATTTCTATTTCCTATTTTCGGTTTATTTTGGGGGAAATTCTGTTGGGGTTTTTTTTTCCCACAGATTTTTTATTTGGGGGGGGGGGTCGTTTTTTCCACCATTTCAATGGGATTTTTTTGGGAATTTTTTTTTTTTTTTTTTGGGGGGGGGCGGAATTTTGACGTTTTCGGGTTCCTTTTCCCGGCGCCGATTTTGGGGTGAATTCCTCAGGAATTGGGCAATTCCCTGGACAAGTGCAAGAACAACGAGAACGTGCAGCAGATCCTGACCAACGCCACCATCATGGTGGTCAGCGTGACGGCCTCCACCACCCAGGGGTGAAAAACGGGGAATTTGGGGCGAATTCGGGGAGATTCGGGCAATTTGGGGCGTTTGGGGCTGTTTGGGGGGAAATTTGGGGGCAAATTGGGGCCAAATTTGGGAGATTTTGGGGCGTTTTGGGGTCATTTTGATGGGGGATTTGGGGCTGTTTGGGGGGAAATTGGGGCCAAATTTGGGAGATTTTGGGGCGTTTTGGGGTCATTTTCGTGGGGGATTTGGGGCTGTTTGGGGGGAAATTTGGGCCATTTCGGGGGCAAATTGGGGCCAAATTTGGGAGATTTTGGGGCATTTTGGGGTCATTTTCGTGGGGGATTTGGGGCTGTTTGGGGGGAAATTGGGGCCAAATTTGGGAGATTTTGGGGCGTTTTGGGGTCATTTTCATGGGGCGTTTGGGGGAAAATTGGGGCCAAATTTGGGAGATTTTGGGGCAGATTTGGGGCATTTTGGGTCATTTTGGGGCTGTTTTGGGGGATTTAGGGCTGTTTGGGGCAAATTCGGGGCCATTTCGGGGGGAAATTTGGGCCAAATTTGGGAGATTTTGCGGCAGATTTGGGGCATTTTGGGTCATTTTGATGGGGGCATTTCTATGGGGGATTTGGGGGCATTTTGGGACCATTTTGGGGCAAATTTTGGGGGGTTTGGGGTGGTTTTGGGGGATTTGGGGGAGTTTAGGGGGTTTGGGGTCATTTTTGAGTTGTTTTAGGGCAGATTTGGGGTCCATTGTGGGGGGAAATTGGGGCCAAATTTGGGAGATTTGGGGGCATTTTGGGGTAATTTTGATGGGGGATTTGGGGGGATTTTGGGACCATTTTGGGGCAGATTTCAGGGGTTTTGGGGGATTTTGGGGAGTTTAGGGAGGATTTGGGGCTGTTTTGGGGAAAATTGGGGCCAAATTTGGGAGATTTTGGGGCAGATTTGGGGCATTTTGGGGTCATTTTGATGGGGGATTTGGGGGCATTTTAGGAGCATTTTGGGGCAGATTTCGGGGGGTTTAGGGCTGTTTTCGGGGGAAATTTGGGCCAAATTTGGGAGATTTTGGGGCATTTTGGGACCATTTTGGGGCAGATTTCGGGGAGTTTGGGGTTTTGGGGGATTTGGGGGAGTTTAGGGGGATTTGGGGCATTTTGGGGTCGTTTTGATGGGGGATTTGGGGGCATTTTGGGACCATTTTGGGGTGTTTTTTTGGGGGTTCAGGCAGCAGCTGTCGGAGGAGGAGCTGGGGCGCATCGAGGACGCGTGCGACATGGCGCTGGCGCTGAGCGGGGCCAAGCTGCGAATCTACGAGTACGTGGAGTCCCGCATGTCCTTCATCGCCCCCAACCTCTCGCTCATCCTCGGCGCCTCCACCGCCGCCAAGATCATGGGTGAGAACCCCAAAAAATCCCGAAAACAGCCCCAAAATCCCTGCAAAAATCCCTGCAAAAATCGGCACTAAAATCCATAAAATAACCCCAAAAATCCCTGCAAAAATCGGCCCTAAAATCACCACAAAGACCCAAAAATCCCTAAAATCACCCCAAAAATTCCTGCAAAAATCGGTCCTAAAATGCCCCAAATAACCCCAAAGATCCCTGCAAAAATCGGCCCTAAAATCCCTAAAATCACCCCAAAAATCCCTGCAAAAATCCCTGCAAAAATCGGCCCTAAAATCGCCAAAAAATCCCTTAAAAATCCCTGAAAAATCCCAGTTTTGGGGTGGTTTAGGGTTATTTTTAGGATGGTTTTGGGGTATTTTTGGGGTATTTTTGGGGTATTTTTAGGGTTATTTTAGGCTTATTTCAGGATAATTTTTTGACTGTTTCAGGGCTGCTTTTGGGGTATTTTGGGGATATTTTTTGGTGGTTTTGGGGGTATTTTTGGGGATATTTTTGGGGTATTTTTAGGGTTATTTTAGGCTTATTTCAGGATATATTTTTGAGCATTTCAGGGCTGCTTTTGGGGTATTTTGGGGATATTTTTTGGTATTTTTGGGTTATTTTGGGGTATTTTTGGGGTGTTTTTAGGGTTATTTTCGGGGTTTGTTTTTGAGTGTTTCAGGGCTGCTTTTGGGGTAGTTTGGGGATATTTTTTGGTATTTTTGGGGGTATTTTTGGGCTATTTTTAGGATTATTTTAGGCTTATTTCAGGATATTTCTTTGAGCGTTTCAGGGCTGCTTTTGGGGTATTTTTGGGGTGTTTCAGGCCATTTCTGGTGCCGTTTCAGGGGTGGCAGGGGGCCTGACCCCGCTGTCCAAGCTGCCCGCCTGTAACATCCTCCTGCTGGGCGCCCAGCGCCGGACGCTCTCGGGCTTCTCCTCCACCTCCGTCCTGCCCCACACCGGCTTCATCTACCACAGCGACATCGTGCAGTCCCTGCCGCCCGTGGGTGACCCCAAAACGGCCCGGAATCGCCCCAAAACCTGCCCAAAAATGGGGCATTTCCCCCCCCATAACGCTGGGAATTCTGCAGGATTTGCGGAGGAAGGCGGCGAGGCTGGTGGCGGCCAAGTGCACGCTGGCGGCGAGGGTGGACAGCTTCCACGAGAGCCAGGACGGCAAGGTGACCCCAAAAATGGCTCTGGGGGGGCTGGGGGAGCCCCAGAGTTATCCCAAAGGGGGCCAGGAATGGTAAAATGCAGGTGGGAGTCGGGGTAGGGGGGGTGAGGTGGTGCAGAAGGGGTGAAATGGGTGGGGGGGAGGCCGAAAATGGCAACAAATTCCCCCAAAATCTTCCTTCGATCTCTCCAGAATCGCCCAGAAATTCCCTAAATCCCCCTCCCCCCCCCCCAGAATTTTGGGAATTGCCTCGAAATTTTGGGAGCTGCCCCTGAATGTTGGGAATTGCCCCGAAATTTTGGGAATTTCCAGGTGGGATAGGAGGTGAAGGAGGAGATGGAGCACAAGTTCGAAGAGAGGCAGGGGCACCTAAAATCCCCCCAAAGAAAACCCCAAAATCCCCCCAAAACCGCCCAAAATCCCACAAAATTTTGGGAATTCCTTCAAAATGTTGGGAATTGCCCCAGAATCCCTGGAATTGCCCCAAAATTTTGGGAATTTCCAGGTGGGATAGGAGCTGAAGGAGGAGATGGAGCACAAGTTTGATGAGATGCAGGAGCACCTAAAATCCCCCAAAAATCCCCCAAAATCTGCCCAAAATCCCCCAAAATTTTGGGAATTCCTTCAAAATGTTGGGAATTTCTCCAAAATCCCTGGAATTACCCCAAAATTTTGGGAATTTCCAGGTGGGGTATGAGCTGAAGGAAGAGATCGAGCACAAGTTTGAGAAGTGGCAGGAGCCCAAGAATCCCCCAAAAATCCCCCAAAAATCCCCCAAAAATCCCCCAAAAAATCCCACAAAAAATCCCCCAAAATTTTGGGAATTCCTTCAAAATGTTGGGAATTGCCCCAGAATTCCTGGAATTACCCCAAAATTTTGGGAATTTCCAGGTGGGATAGGAGCTGAAGGAGGAGATGGAGCACAAGTTCGATGAGATGCAGGAGCACCTAAAATCCCCCAAAATCCCCCAAAATCTGCCCAAAATCTCCCAAAATTTTGGGAATTCCTTCAAAATGTTGGGAATTTCTCCAAAATCCCTGGAATTACCCCAAAATTTTGGGAATTTCCAGGTGGGGTATGAGCTGAAGGAAGAGATCGAGCACAAGTTTGAGAAGTGGCAGGAGCCCAAAAATCCCCCAAAAATCCCCTCAAAATCCCCCAAAATCTGCCCAAAATCCCCCAAAATTTTGGGAATTTCCCCAAAATTTTGGGAATTTGCCCCAAATTCAGGTGGGGTACGAGCTGAAGGAGGAGATCGAGCGCAAGTTCGACAAGTGGCAGGAGCCGCCCCCGGTCAAGCAGGTGAAGCCGCTGCCGGCGCCACTGGACGGGCAGAGGAAGAAGAGGGGGGGCAGGCGGTGAGTTAATTAGCGTTAATTAGCTCCTAATTAACCCCCAATTAACTCCTGGTTAGTGCCTGGTTGAGCGCTAAGAGAGGTTCTGGGTGAAGCCCAGTTCAGCTGTAATTAGCGCCCTAATGGAGGCCTTAATTAATGCCTGATTAGCCCCTAATTAAGCCCCAATTAAGCCCCAATTAGTCCCTGATTAGCCCTTAGTTAATCCCCAGTTAAACCCTAATTAATCTCTGATTAGCCCCTAGGGCCTAATTTGTCCCTGATAAGTCCCTAATTAATCTCCAATTACGCCCCAATTTGTCCCTGATTAGCCCCTAATTAAGCCCCAATTAAGACCCACTTAGTCCCTGATTAGCCTCTAATTAATCCCCAATTAAACCCTAGTTAATCCCTGATTAAGGCCCAGTTAAGCCCTCGTTGATCTCTGATTAACCCCTGATTATTTCATGATTAAGCCCGAATTAATCTCCAGTTAACCCTATATCAACTCTGTAATTACCCCAATTAACCCCCAATCAACCCCTTAATTGCTCCCCAATTAATCCCTCAATCAACCCCTAAATACCTCCTAATTAACCCCTAATTAGTCCCTAATTAACGCAGCTACCGGAAGATGAAGGAGCGCCTGGGGCTGACTGAGATCCGCAAGCAGGCCAACAGGATGAGCTTTGGGGAGGTAATTAACCCTAATTAACCCTAATTAATCCCCCAGATCCACTTTTTTACCTCCCTGGGACCCCAAAATCCCATTTTTTACTCTTTTTTTCCCATTTTTCCCATTTTTCACCCCATTTTCCCCTCAGATTAAGGAAGAGGCCTACCAGAAGCACCTGGGCCTTCTGAGACCCCCCCTAAACCCCATTTTTTTACCCCTTTAACCCAATTTTTCTCATTAAACACCATTTAAACCCCCCAAATCCTATTATTTTACCTGGTTTTACCTATTTTTTACTTATTTTTACCTATTTTTCCCATTTTTTATCCAATTTTCCCCTCAGATTAAGGAAGAGGACTACCAGGAGGACCTGGGCCTCTAAACCTTATTTTTCTTTCACATTTTAACCCAGTATTTCTCACTAAACCCCATTTTAACATCCTCAGATCCCCTTCTTTTACCTATTTTACCTATTTTTACTTATATTTATCTATTTTTCCCATTTTTAACTCCATTTTCCCCTCAGATCAAGGAAGAGGCCCTACCAGGAGGACCTGGGTTTCAGCCTGGGCCTCCTGGGACTCCTAACCCCATTTTCCCCCTTTAACCCCATTTTAACCCCCAAAAATCCAATTTTTTCCCTTTTAATCGCCTCAAAATCCTATTTTTCACTATTTTTTGCCGGTTTTTCCCACTTTTAATCCCATTTTCCCCTCAGATGAAGGAAGAGGCCTACCAGGCAAACCTGGGCTTTGGCCTAGGCCTCCTGGGACTCCTAAACCCCATTTTCCACCTTTAACCCATTTTTTCTCATTAAACCCCATTTTAACACCCTCAGATCCCATTCTTTTACCTATTTTTACTCCTTTTTACTTATTTTTACTTATCTTTCCCATTTTTTTATTCAGTTTTCCCCTCAGATCAAGGAAGAGGCCTACCAGGCAAACCTGGGCTTCAGCCTGGGCCTCCTGGGACTCCCAAACCCCATTTTTCCCTCCTTCTAACCTAAATTTATCTCACTAAACCCCATTTTAACCAACCAAAATCCCAGTTTTTCACCCATTTTTTCCTGTTTTCCCCATTTTTAATCCCATTTTCTCCTCAGATCGAGGAGGACGCCTACCAGGAGGACCTGGGCTTCAGCCTGGGCCACCTGGGCAAGGCCGGCAGCGGCCGCGTGCGCCAGACCCAGGTCAACGAGGCAACCAAGGCCCGGATCAGCAAAACCCTGCAGGTGCCAGAGCACCCCCTCCCTTTAATTCACTTCATCCACCCCTAATTAGCATAATTAACCTCTAATTAATGCTCCCCAGAGGACGCTGCAGAAGCAGAGCGTGGTTTATGGGGGCAAATCCACCATCAGGGACCGGAGCTCGGGCACGGCCTCGAGCGTGGCCTTCACCCCCCTGCAGGTGGGGAGGGGGCTCGGGGGGGCCTGAGGGGGTTTGGGGGGGGTTAAAAGGGGTTTGGGGGGGTCCTGAGGGGGATTGGGGGGTCCTGAGGGGGATTGGGAGGGATTTGAAGGGGGTTGGGAGGATCCTGAGGGGGTTTGGGGGGTCCTGAGGGGATTGGGGGGGTTTAAAGGGGTTTGGGGGGGTCCTGGAGGGGTTTAAGGGAGGGTTAAAGGGGGTTTGAGGGGTTTGGGGGGGTCCTGGAGGGGGTTTGGGGGGGATTTGAGGGGGTCTGGGGGGTCCTGTATGGGATTTGGGGGGGTCCTGAGGGGGTTTGGGGGGTCCTGAGGGGGTTTCAGGGGGTCCTGGACTGATTTTGGGGCGGTTTGGGGGCTCCCAAGTGGGATTTGTGGGGCCCTGGAGGAATTTTGGGGGCATTTTGGGGGTCCCAAGTGGGATTTGGGGGTGCTCTGGAGGAATTTTGGGGTTTCCTGAAGGGATTTGGGGAGAATTTCAGGGACTCCCAGCTGAAATTTGGGAGCTCCTGGGTAAAATGTTGGTGGTGAGGGAGACTCAAAAAGGGTAAAATCATGGGAGGAGGTTCCCAAAATCCTCCTGGGACCCCTCAAAATCCTCCTGGGACCCCCCAAATTTTCTCCCCCAGGGTTTGGAGATCGTGAACCCGCAGGCGGCAGAGAAGAAAGTGGCCGAGGCCAACCAGAAATATTTCTCCAGCATGGCCGAGTTCCTCAAGGTCAAGGGGGAAAAAAGTGGGGTCCCCACCCCACCCTGAGACCCCCGGGACCCCCAAAAATCTCCCCAAATTCTGGGGAACCCCAAAATTCACCCCTTCCGTTTTTATCCGTCGGAATTTGGATTTTGGGGGAGTTTTTGGGGGAATTTTGGGGGGTTCTCGACCTCAAGGGGACAAAATTGGGGTCCCCACCCCCCCGGGACCCCCAGATTCCCGGGTTTCCCCCCCCCCACTCCCCCTTTTGTGTTTCTTTCCAGAACTTTCTATAAATATTGAAGTTTTTTTTTACTGGAGCGTTTTGGGGGAATTCTGGGGGAAATTGAGGGTGGGGGGATCCCGGATTTGGGATGGTCCTGGAGCTTTTGGGGGGTTCTGGGTGGGATTTGGGGCGTCCTGGATGTTTGGGATTTCCTCTTGGATGGTTCTGGAAGGATTTGAGGCAGATTATT